>NC_133652.1:266586356-266886356 GCF_009905375.1 Apium graveolens | reverse complement strand
CTAATCAGTTATACCGACATGCTTGATATCCTTAATTCCTAATAACCCAAATCCAATAACCCGACTCATATAGTTATTATACACATTGTCACGTAATCACGTAATCCGAACACAAATAGGGGTAACACGTATAATATAAATACGTACGTTTACAAATACATTTTTAGAAAATTTTGGCAGCAACTCCTTTGTTTATATGACTACCCGTCGATTACAATCAACGTCATCAATCACAACAATCCCCAATTTTCATTCCAATACCAATTCCACATTCGCGTATTTATTTACGTACAATTCCAATATACGATTTATTTTCAAAAACATTTTATACAAACCATTTTATTTATTTATAAATATTAGGACTCAGAATATCGTCATCACCGTCCACCGTCTGCTCGTAACGAGTCATCGCGGTACGGCGGCAAAATTCTCGGGGTACCCGGTAACTCGGATTCCAACCAAAAATTTCGCAGATTAATTATTAACAATTTCCCGCACGTAATTAATATTTATCTCACGAAATCACTCGAATAAAATCCTGCAGAAATCATTAAAATTATTATTTCAATACTTCAATTTATAATCTGTAAAAACTGGACAGGATTGAAATGAAGGTCACACAGCCACAACACACGCGGATGCGCCGCACACACATGGACACAACCAACACACACCTGTACGCACAGAGACACACACAACACACACACAATCGAGCATAAAGCACACACATATACCCAAGTATATAAATATGCATATCAACGGAATAATGATAGAACCAAGCCAAACCGAAGAACAGTGGCGGCTCACCGGAAACAAGCCGGAAAACAGGAACAACGGTGACCGGAAACACCAAGAGGAAGAAATAGGATGATATATATAAATATAAGTGTATATATCTGTTCTTATGGAGAAAGAATTGATGAAGAGTAGAGAGGCTGGGAAGAGAGATTGATGTGTAGCCGAGTAAACACAGGGAAGAAAAAGAAATGAGTCACCCCCCCCCCCACTTCTCTACAGCACAGCCGCGTGTCCAATTAAAGGACACGTGATGTTTATTTATTCCTTGTAGCCCTCTGCTCGATTCCAATACGCGGTATTACCGATTATTCCCGCGAACAAAATTAATCAGAAAAACCCCTAACTAGTTTTAAAATATTAAAAATAATTTGAAGGTGCTAAAAAAAATATTTAAAATTTTTAAGCAATATTTGAAATACAACTGTACCCGCATTTAACGAAATAAACGAAGCAACGTGTAGGTGAGATTAATCCCGAAAATTGCTAAAATAATTTTAAAATTCTCAAAATAATACGAACTTGATGAAATATGAATTTCATGATTTTTGAAGATTTCCTGAATTAAATATGGTTTTTACACATAAACCCAATCAGAAAATTATTTAAAAATAAATAATTTATGAAATATTGATTTCTCAATTTTATAAAGTCCTAAAAATAATTATTGAAATTATAAAATTATAAAACCAATTTTAAAAATAATCCAAATATTTATCGAATTAAAACTGCAATAAAATCTTTTACAAGCAATCTACATTCTACACTCTTCATCTTGCTTCTGCACTTCTTCTTTAGCCACAATCTCATTTTCCAGAATTGGAAAGGGTGCAGACACACCTACATTCTGGACAGAATTTTCAGACTCTTCATCTTGCTGAATTTGGGGACTTGCGACCCTTCCAGACCTCAAGGTGATGGCGTTCACCTGTTCTTCAACTTCCCTCTCACCTGGATTGGCTTCTATATCACTAGGAAGCGTTCCTGGTGGTCGATTCAATAAGGCGTTAGCAATTTTCCCTATTTGGTTCTCCAGATTCTGGATAGAAACAGCCTGGCTTTGGCATATAAGAGCCTGGTTTTTGCACATAAGCCGTAACTCCTCCAATTCAGATTTTTCAGTCGAAGATAGACCTGCACCTCCATGAGTTTGTTGTTAAAGTTGGAGTTATTGTCTTGGTGCAAATTGTTGCTGAAAACCAGGAAGATTGAATTGCCTATTTCCAAACTGCTGGAACGGCCGTTACATCGCATTCTGATTGTTGCTCCATCTGAAGTTAGGACGATTCCAGTTTTCAGGATGATAAGTGTCTGGAACTGGTAGCTGCGATCTCTGAAAGTTGCTCACAAACTGACTGATTCACTAGATATAGCGTATTGCTCCGTTACATGTGAACATGCACATAGCTCACAAACACTGTTCATCTGATTAACACCATAGTTAGCCAGAGAATCGATATTCATAAACAACTCCTTTAGTTGAGCAGTGATAGCCGTAGCTGTATCCACTTAAAGAACTCCTGCTACCTTGCCCTGTGGCAATCTCTGGGTTGGATACTGATATTCATTAGCATCCATCAGTTCAATTAGATCATAAGCTTCATCGTAGCTCTTAGCCCATAAGGCTCCACCTGATGCTGCGTCGAGCATGGGTCTTGACTGTTCTCCCAACCCGTTATAAAACAATTGATAATCATCCAATTAGGAATTCCATGATGAGGACACTTCCTAAGCATCTCCTTGTAGCGCTCCCAAACTTCATATAAAGATTCTTTCGATTGCTGCATAAATTGAGTAATAGCGTTTCTCATTGCAGCTGTCTTTGCCATAAGGAAGAATTTAGTGAGAAACTTTTGAGAAAGATCTTCCCAAGTAGTAATCGAACCAGCTGGTAGAGAGTGTAACCAGCTCTTAGCCTTGTCCCTCAGGGAGAATGGGAACAGTCTCAGCTTCACAACATCTTTAGAAACACCTTTGAACTTAAAGGTGTCGCTGATCTCAATAAAATCCTTAATGTGCATATTGGGATCTTCCGTTGGAGAACCCCCAAACTGGATTAAATTCTGCACTCATTGAATTATGACAGGCTTGATCTCAAAGGTATTAGCTATGATAGCTGGCCTGACAATGCTAGATTGAATGTCATTGATCTTGGGTTGAGAAAAATCCATCAAGGCTTTCATTCGTGTTGCTGGATCTCCCATTGTAACGAGTACCTGAAACACAAAAAGTAAACCGTGAAAGTAAAAGAGTCCGAGTCAGTAAACTTTAACGACCACTGATGACAAGCATATAAACTAAACAATTAACAACACCGAGTCCCCGGCAGCGGCGCCAAAAACTTGTTAGGGGAAAACACGTGCTAAAATTCACGCAAGTATACGCGTTCACAAGTAGTATAAGATATAAATCAGATTCGTTCACACAGAGACTGGTTTAGGTTTAGTTCAATTTATGCACCTATGCAACAATGTATGGTTATCGCTCAATGCTAATAAATAACAAATTGGGTTTTGATTAAACTAAGAGATTATACTAAATAATATTAACTAAGAGAATTGAGGTTGAATTACTATATATGACAAACATGGGATCCTAACTTCATTAAATACTTTATTCAATAGCCTTTTTGTTCTTAACCTTAGCATGTAATGGTGATGATACTAATCAGATAACACGAAACTAGTAAACGCCAACTTTCGTTGTACGAATACCCTACTACCAAGCATCCACAAAAGAGATAGAAGTTGAATAGACACCAATTATGATTAGTCCTTATATGTCTATAAGAATTAAAAACATAACGGTTTAATGCGCAAGTTATCTATCATGATTACATAGGGCAAGTAAGATGGTTAAAATTACCTACGAATCATGCATAACAAATACATGAACCTATGCTAGCATGGCAAGTTCTAAATCTCTATGTTAGCTATGCACATAAGACGAATAAGCACAACCAATACTAGGATATCAATCAATCACCACACACCAAGATATTGAAACAAATTAACTATTAAAGTCCATAAGTAAATCCGTTAGAACCCCACGATAACGATTAGTTCATAATTGAACTAATCATCACCATGGGTTCCAATGAAAGCATGATAATAAACAATATAAGAGTGCTAGGGTTCAAAGACAAATCGAAAACAAGCATCCAAGTATCAACTATATTGAAGAAAATAAGAGTTTTCTTCTCCGTAGCCTTCTCGTGCTCTCTAGGTCTTCTTATTGCTCTCTCAGGCCTCTTTCTTGTTAAACGTCTTTTTATGGGTATATGTAGGCGCTCCAGGATGACCAGGACTCTCAAAATCTTTAATTTTGACTAAAATCAGGATTCTGGGGCAGAAACCAGGCACGGCCGCGCGGTCTTCTGGCGCGGCCGTGCTGACATTCTGGAATTTTTCTGATAAATCTTGTTTTGGCCATATCTTGAGTTCTGCTCGTCAGAATTAGGAGATTCAACTGCCCACACGAAGATAACGAGATTATCTATAACTTGAGAATAGCCTAGGATTCCAATTCTGAACTTTTTTTTCAGGATAATTCTTTGAAAAGCTTCTTTCTTCCTTTAACTGATGCCTGAAATGCAATAACACAAAAACACGTCAAAAATACCAACAACTTGAGCCCAAAACACCAATTTAAGCCTGTAATGAAGCGTTCCAAGTAGATATAAAATCCACTTATCACTATTCAGGTTAAAATCAGATTTGCATCACTCTAGAAGATCTGGAAAAGACTACCTTCACTTGTCCATTTGGTACTTTTGCCTTCAGAAGAGTTTCTTTTGGGTTGTATGGTGCACCTGCCACATTTCAAAGATGCATGATGGTCATTTTCTCTGACATGATTCGTCAGAATATGGAGGTATTTATGGACGATTTCTCTATGTTCGATGATTCTTTTGATGAGTGCCTGCAAAATCTTGGCGCCTTTCTTAAAAGGTGTGTTGAGACCAATCTGGTTCTCAACCTGGAGAAATCTCACTTTATGGTGCAACAGGGCATCATTATTGGGCACAAGGTCTCTAGTAAGGGTCTTGAGGTGGGCAAAGCCAATGTGGGGGTCATTGAAAATCTTCCCCCACCAATTTTAGTTAAGGGAGTCCACAACTTTCTTGTTCATGCGAGTTTCTATCGGCGTTTCATCAAGGATTTCTCTAAAATCTCTAAATCGTTGTGCAATCTTCTAGAGAAAGATATCTCGTTCAAGTTTGATGACGAGTGCCTAGCTGCTTTTGAGAGCTTAAAGATGAGCTTGATCACGACACCTGTTATAACTGCACCTAATTGGGATGAACCTTTAGAAATGGTGTGTGATGCAAGTGACTATGCAATTGGAGTAGGTCTTAGGCAGAGGAAGAACAATATATTTCATGTGGTCTATTATGCTAGTAAGACCCTTAATGGTGCTCAACTGAACTATACTACTACTGAGAAAGAGCTATTGGCTATTGTCTATGGTTTTGAGAAGTTTCGATCTTATTTGCTTGGGACGAAGGTGACAGTTTTCACTGATCACGGTTCGATAAGCTATCTCGTCTCAAAGAAGGACTCGAAGCCTAGACTGATTCGATGGGTTCTTTTACTTCAGGAGTTTGAGTTGGAGATCAAGGACAGAAAGGGTACTGAGAATCAAGTCGCTGATCATCTCTCTCATTTAGAAGATCCAAGTGCAACTTCACAGGATAAGACATTGATTAATGAGCCTTATTTCCTGATGAACAGTTGTTTGAGGTGCAAGAAGAGGAACCGTGGTTCGCAGACATTGTGAACTATCTTGTGAGCAATATTATGCCTCCAGACTTGTCTTCTGCTCAAAGGAAGAAGTTTCTTCATGAGGCGAAGTGGTGCATGTGGGATGAGCCATTCTTGTTTCGGCAAGGAGCTGACCAAATCATCAACAGATGTATTCCGGATAGAAAAATGGGGGGATCTTGTGAGATTTTCATTTGACTGTTTATGGAGGCCACTATGGTGGAGAAAAGACAGTAGCTCGTATCCTTCAAGCAGGATTCTTCTGGCCTACATTGTTTAAGGATGCGCATCAGTTTATTTTGAGGTGTGATCGCTGCCAGCGTGTTGGTAATATGTCCAAGAGGGATAAGATACCTCTTATGTGCTTCTCAAGGTTGAGGTCTTCGATGTTTGGGGAATTGACTTCATGGGCCATTTGTCTCATCTTGCAATAATCAGTATATCTTGTTGCGATTGATTATGTCTTGGAATGGGTTGAAGTCAACGCTTTGCCGATAAATGATGCGAATGTAGTGCTAAATTTTATTTATAAGCAGATATTCACAAGATTTGGGTAACCAAGAGTCATAATCAGTGACGAGGGATCACATTTCTGCAATCACAAGTTCATTGCCATAATGCAACGATATAATATGAATCATTGCATTACTACAACCTACCATCCTCAGACTAATGGTCAAGCTCAGGTATCTAACAGAGAGATCAAGCGTATTTTGGAAAGTTAAAGTCAAGATGGTCAGGGTCGTTTGTTGTCAAAACTGTGTTTCAACATGGAGCGGTGGAGATTTTTGAGAATAATCCAGGTCAAGCGTTCAAGGTGAATGGACAAGGGTTGAAGCATTACTATGGGGATACGGAAAACCGTGAGGTGGTTAGTGTCGTTTTATTGTCCACTTGATCTCCGGATTCTACGTTAAGGTAGATACGTAAAACAAGCGCTTCTTGGGAGGCAACCCAAGTTTTTTGTACATTAGTAGATAGAGGAAGAAGAAAACAAGAAAAAAATCACAAAAAACAGAAAAAGAAAAAAAATTCACTATCAACTGCAGAAGCACAACGCGCCCGCGCTGAAAGTACAGTAGCACGATGCGCCCGCGGAGAGAAGCGGGGGGGGGGGGGGCGCTAAAAGTACAGTAGCACGGCGCGCCCGCGCTGGTATGCGGGGCGGCCGTGCTAGTTTTCTAGAAGCACGGCGCGCTCGCGCTTCCAGGAGGTATAACGACTCATATATTTTTGTACTATTTAAGTGTGTAATTATTGAATAATTAAATAAATAAAGTATGTGCATGGGTTCTGTCAGCTGGATATTATTCTGTTATTAGTTATAAGTAATTATTGGTGTTCGAGGATCATCTGTGTAATTAGTTGTCGAACTGTGTTGCTTTGTTTATATATAAAAAGGTGATTTTATTTAAAATTGATTTTTATAAATATATGTAGGATCCCTAAAAATTATCTTTATAGTTTTATAATTACAATATTTATTTTTGGGATTTTATAAAATTTAGAAATTAATATATTATTGATTATTTATCTTCAAATGATTTTCTAATTACATTTATCTGTAAAATCCGTATTAAATTCAGAAATGTTTCAAAAATTATGGAACTCATATTTTATTAAGTTTGGATCATTCCGAGAATTTTAAAATTATTTAAAAAAATTTTGGGATTAAATTCACCAGCGTAATATTTCGTTTAATCATCAAATTCGGGTACGAATTACGTTTTAAAAACAGCTTCAAAATTATGAAAATTTTATTTTAGTAACTTTAAATTATTTGTAATATTTTAAGGCTGTTTCGAAAAAAAAATTGATCAATTTTCCTGCGCGGTTTATTTGCGATAGATTGCAACCCAGTGTCGAGCAGGTTTCGTTCAGTTATAAAATCAAACACGTGTCCAATAAAAGGACATGTGGTACGTGCTCAGGAAGGAGAGGGATGAATCATCCCCTTTTTTTTTCTTGCTGAACATCAATTTCTGGGGGGGGTCTCTCTAATCTCTTTAATCTCTCTGATTTTTTTCTCTCTCTCGCAAGAACAAATACTTATACTATATATATATGTATATATAAGCTCTCGGCTTCACCTTCCTTTGTAATGCTTCACTGCTGTTGTTCCATTTTCCAGTATTACGCTGCCGCCGCCGTCCCTGGTTATTCCGATGACTGGTCGTCATTTTCACCTTTCCCCTGTGCGCGTTCATGCACGTATGTTGTGTACTTTTGATGTGCTTATACTCTGTTGCCTTGAATCTGTGTATTCGATTAATTCGAATACTATTCTTGTTGTTTAAATTGTTGATTCATAAGATTCTTGATGAAAACATTTGATTATTACTATTGATTTACTCAAATTATTTTCTGGAAGAAATTCGAGTGAATTTTGGTCACTAATCCAATTATTGTTTTTTATTCCAAAATTAATCGGTGGACCCGCAAATGGAAACCCGATTTAGGGTACCTCCGGGTTTTGCCACCGTCGGCGATGAGCCTCGGCGAGCCGACGGTGGACGGTGATGATATAATCTGAGTCCTAAAATTTTAAATAAATAATTTAATTCATAGAATTATTATTCGAGATGAGAAAGAATTAATTATTTTAAAAATTGTATTGGCATTTGAGCGATGAATTTGGTCTGGATTGTGGATTGATTGATTGGATTGTGAGTTGTGCTTGATGGTTGTATTGATTGACGTCAATTATGCTTCGACGGGTAGTCCGATAAATAGAGGAGATGCTGTCCAATTCTTGAGAAATGGATTTCGAAAATTACGGGAACGTATCCTGTGTATTATCGGGAATACTAATCGAACGCATAACTACCTAATTATAAATATTGTATGAATTATAATTACGTGTTGTGATGAAATATTTTGTAAAATATTCAACGACCCTGATTTACTAAAACGATGCGTATATGTATTTTACGAAAGTAAATGCCAAACCGAGTTTTGAGTATGTGGACCCTAACTATTTCGTGTATTATAATAATATATACAATTACGAGTCGGGATTTTATATCGAATGGGTAGATTTGTTATCGAGGATATGTCAAGCATAATCGAATGTCTAAATTAGGGTATTTCGACCCTCTAGGTTCTAGTAGGCAGGCCGGAGAGTGGGCATTGGACTAAAGATAACCTAGTGATCAGTTGATAAGCTCTGCAAGGTTCCAATCGAAGGGCCCGAGTGTCGAGGTCGGATCCAGGATAGCCAAATAGTAAGGCGATAACGCCGAGTGTCCAAATCAGTTCAAGGTCAATCAGAGATAGTTTTAAAGCTCTGAAAGGCAAGTACCCCTGAACAAACCTTTTACAGTTCAGTATATATGAATAATTGTTGATTTAATTTACGTACCGGAACAGAATGTTTTAAGTTACATATCCCCTGTGTTTAAATATTTGTTTAACTTATATTTTGGGGGAAAAGTGACTTCTGAAAATGCCTATCTCTAGATTGTGATTAAAACTGGAAAGATTTTGGAAAGTGTGATGTGGTATAACCGTTTAAAAGGGATATGTATAATTGATTTTGGAAACTTGATAAAAACGGATCAGATATTGGATGGTTACGTAAGAGAACCGTAACGGCCCAGCGGGTTTGCGTAAGTGGCTAAGTCCGTTGCGCGCCCTATTTTAACCGCTTAGTCCAGCGTGACAGAGACCTAGCTAGTCTTTGAGTTCCAGAACAGGTTTGTGGTGGAATAGACTGATCAGCTATCCCTAGGATTCGTCCAATATATATCAGATTAGGGTTTTTGGTTCCCATAACGGAACAAATGGTTTTATGGTCCCCGTAACGGGACATATGGTTTTATGGTTCCTGTAAGGGAACGAATGATTTGAAAATGAAAATAGCATGCTAAAATTGGACTCTGGTATTTACACAGCACACAACTAATGTTATTGTTTTATAGAGCATGCTAGTTATTGATATTCAGTTTATATATGTTTTTACTTGTTTTTTAACAAGTTATACTTTCTGTTCTGATTATTACTTTATCATAAACTATTTTACTTGTTATTCATATAGTGGTACTGCTAAACAATTGATTGCTCACCCTTGTAGAATATTTTGTATATATATGTATTACAGATGTCTAGGAGATTCTTCCGTGGTAGTCAGGGCAGAGCTCCAGTTCCCTCTGTGTCAAGATCCTCTGAGGTAGTTGTGTTGGACCAAAGATGGTATGTTGAGTTACTATATGAAGCTAGGTTTGTCAGGATGGTTTGTTATCAGTCAGTCTTGTAATAGTTGTAACCTAAGTCATACTTAAACCTGAAAAAGGTCTTGGGAAAAAGGGCCGTCATTATGTATTATTAATGATTTGGATTATATTATATTTGTTATTATTGTTGTTGGTGACGTCAACTCCTGACCCCGGGGTTGAGGCCGTCACAGTTGGTATTAGAGCTACATGTTTGAGTCCCTGATTTAGGTAAGGAGTGGAGTGAAAAGAATGTAGAAAAGTTTATATAACGGTGTAAGTCAGCAACTCAATCAGAGGAGCGAGTCTATGATTTCAGTCAAGGGTTTCGAAGGTGTAACCCTGACGTCTATTGAGGATTAGCTGGAACTGCCCTAGCTTAGAGTATGTCTCTTTCGTATATGTATTATTGGAAATGCCCGATAGAGGTTTTAGATATCCCTCTCGAGAAAATGAGTTTGATCGCGAGAGTTCAGCGTCTGAGCGGACCCTTGATGTGTCAGTTGAAGAGACACCAACGTTATTTTTAAATATCACCTTTTCTATGTCAAGTGATGTTGCTAGACCGAGTATGTGACCTCGGTGAGTTCAGGTAATATATGATGATAAATAGTTAGCGGCTGCTATGACAGCCAAGTCTCAGAGTGAATGTGGATCAGTACTGTGGTTTATATATTGAACCCTTATATTTCTTTCTTGGGACATATTTTGTTTCCAGAATAATTGTTATTATCCCATAAGTTGCTTATTTTTCCTGTGAGAAAGTGAAGAACGAGAAGTAAGCAACTTAGGGTCCTGTTGATCTCATTACAAATCAGATTCTCCTCTTCCAATTTGTGAATTTCTATTTAAATATTATTTCTTTCCTCAGTGATCCTATCGGTTGATTAGGGAAGACAGTGCATATGATTCGACTACTTATCTGTGTGACAAAAGGGTCTGGTGGGATGCCACCGAATTATGTGTTATGAACTATGTGGTACTAAGACTGGCCATCTTATGTACTTGTATGGTTGCTCTCAGTCATATCTATGTCTTCTTTTCTTGTCTTTCCTGTATCATTAACTCTTTGATTTTGAAATTCCATTTGATATTCCATGGTAATGAATCTATCAGTGACTTCTGTAGTTAGATAGTCTTGGTTGTGGGAGTAAATGAAAGTTGACTGTTAGGAGAAATGAAAGTCTTATATCAAGTTGTTATTTAAGAATAATGGCAGCAATGATGATTCAGAATTATTTTTGGGGAAGTATTTTCCCGATTGTCTAAGGAATAAGTTGGAAGTCGAGTTTCTAGAACTTAAACAAGGTGAAAGAAGTGTGTTAGAGTATGAGGCCAAGTTTAAAGAATTGGCCCTATTAGTTCCTGAGTATGTAAGTACGGAGATCCAAAAGGCAAGGAGGTTTCAACAAGGGTTGAAGCCTGAAATTTGCAGAGGATTTGTGACATTGCAACTCAAGACATACTCTTCTGTAGTTCAGGCCACCCTGTTAATGGAAAGTGACCAGAAGTTGGCTATTAAGGAAGAGGGTGATAAGAAAAGGAAGTCTAAGGGTGTTATAGGCAAGGCGGACCAAGGAGAATCCAATCAGAAGTTTCAGAAACAATTTGGCCGAAAAAAGAATAAAAGATTCAGGAGACAGAATTTCTCTCAGGTTAGGTCTAGTGCTACCTCAGTTGCTTCTACTTCATCCCAGTCAGTCAAGTCGACAGGTCATGTGACAGGGGACACAGTGGTTCGTGTAAAAAGAATGTTCAGTGTTTTAAATATGGTCATAAGGGTCATTATGCGTCGGAATGCAATCCATAAAACCAGGGAGTTACTTGTTATAATTGTGGGAAGGTTGGGCATATTTCAAGGAGTTGTGAAACGGTTACTTAAGGTACTACATCCCAAGGGCCAACATCCAGCACAGCTAGAGGTAGAACTTTCAAAGTGACCAAAAGATCGAACGCCTAGGACTCGGACGTAGTTGCAGGTGCATTTTCTCTCAACTCCTTACCTGTTAAAGTTTTATTTGATTCAGAAGCATCTAAGCGATTTATAGCAAAGAAATGTTTAAGTAAAATGAATTTCATATTAAAAGACTTAGTCGAGCCTTTAAGTATAAAAGCGGTCAATCAAGATGGACTTCCAGTGAGTCACCACTATCTAAACTGTCAATTTAAATCCATGAGTATTCTTTTCAACTGATCTGACACCCTTCGAGCTAGGAGACTTCGGTGTGATTTTAGTAACAGATTGGTTGTCCTGCCATAAGGTAAAAATTGATTTTTTTTTTTAAGAAGCGAATTGTAAACTGTGCGGAAGCCAATAGTAAGGTAAGTTTCTAGGGGCATGAACAGGATAAGAAGTTCAACCGATAATGCAAGAAAAGGAATAATAAGTCAGGGATTTAAGGTAGATCCACCATATATAAAGATACGAAGAAGAAAGTACTTAAGCTGGAAGAAGTTCAAGTAGTAAATGAATACCCAGAAGTCTCTCCTGATAAATCACTAAGATTTCTCAAGATGATGGGCTAGAATTTCTCATTGATATAGTAACCTGAACCAAACCAGGGTCAAAGACTCCATGTTGTATGGTCAGTGGGAATGATAGAATTAGTTAAGTAACTGCATAAGTTATTGAAAAGAGAGGTGACCATACCATATACCTCCCCGTGGGGTGCACCAGTGATGTTATTGAAGAAAAGGGATAGAATTATGAGATTATGTACCGAATATCGAAAGTTTAATAAGATGATGAATAAGAATAATTAACCCCTATTTAAAACTGACTACCTATGTGAGCTAATTTAAGGAGCGAGTTACTTCTCGAAGGTTGACTTAAGATCTAGCCTGAGGGCGTACCAAAGACTGCGATTAGAACGAGTTATGAGCATTGCAAGTTTTGGTGATATTATATGGAGTAAAAAGTGTATCAGTCATCTTTAAGGATTTAAAGAACATGGTGTATAAGGAGTACTTGGGTAAGCAAATTATATTTATTGATAACTAGGGGTGAGCAAAACCGAACCGAAACCGAAAAACCGAACCGTATAATTTCGGTTCGGTTTGGTTTGAATTTTTTCAAAAATTTCGGTTAATTCGATTTTTCGGTTTTAACCGAAATAATATTGGTTCGGTTCGGTTAATCTAAAAATTAATTCGGTTTAACCGAAATAACCGAAATTTAAATATATATATATATTTGAATTATATTTTATTTATATATATAATACAATATAGTAAATATAAATAAAAAAATATACGGTATGTATCTTCAATTGGTGAATGTATGTATTTTCAATTTTTTACATATATAATATAATATAATATGTATTCTTTTAACATTTTAAAAAAAATTTTGTTTTGATTTTAAATTATTTGGAAAAAATTTCAAATATTTCGGTTTTCATAAACCGAACCGAATTAACCGAAATAATTCGGTTCGGTTTTCGGTTCGGTTTGTGCATAAGTTTGGTTCGATTCGGTTAGGAAAAAATTATCATTTCGGTTTTCGGTTAATTCGGTTCGGTTCGGTTTCTGACCGAACCGACCGAATGCTTAGCCCTATTGATAACATCCTCAGCTATTCAAAGATTAAGAAAGTCCAGATAGAACGCCCAAGGATTTTCCTACGAAAATTAGAAGGGAAGCAACTATATGTTAAGTTTTCAAGTATGAATTTTGGCTGGGATTAACAAAAGATTCCGACTATTCCATTAACAACCACTTAAGCAAAGTCGGTGTAATAACATATGCCTTGTACGGAAGGAAATGATCGGATGTAAAGATCATTGAGGAGTTAATAAAAGAATTGGAAAGAGTGGAAGTTAAAGTTCAAATATCTGGAGGTGATAAGAAGTGAATATACGAAATTACTTTCCAGCCTTAACTGATGGAATGAGTAAAAGGTGTTTGAATGTTTGGAAACTAAGTTAAAAATGAGTACCGCCTATCATCCTTAGACGAAGGGTCAAGGTGAAAAGACGATTCAGACAATATAAGATATGTTGAGAGTATGTGCTTTAAATTTTAAGGGAAAACTAGGATGATCCTCTGTCATTGATAGAGTTCTGTAATAATGGTTATTATGCTAATATAGGATTTCCATCCTACGAAGCCTTGTATGGGCATAAGGGTGGGTCCCCACTTTATTAAGATGAAGTGGGAGAAAAGAAGTTGTCAAGTCCTAAGTTAATTTGGTGCACTAAGGACGGAGTGGTGTTAGTTTGGAAAAGAGTTGAAGCAGCTCAGAATAGGCTGAAAAAGAACGCGGACTTGTATCGAAAAGGTATGAAGAATATAAATAGGATCGATGGTATTATTAAAGGTGTTACCTTAAAAAAGGTTTGATTAGGTTTGAACAAAAGGGCAGCTGAGTCCTAGGTATATTAGACCGTTTGAGATACTGAAAAAAAACAGGTAGAGTCGCCTATGAATTAGCATTGTTTCCATAGCTACAACATACTCGTAGCATGTCTTAATGTCTATAAGCCAAAGGAATATACCCTCGAATTGAATCAAGACAATGTGTATAAATCAATCTAGAATCTAGATCGTAAAAAGCGGGGCCTCAGGAATGAGTTTATATCTATAGTGAGTATGCTTTGAATAAATCCTCGAGTAGAAGAGTCTAATTTGGAGTTAGAGTCAGATATGCTTGACAAAAATCCTCACTTGTTAAATAGTTAAGATTCTGAGGACAGAATCATTTTAAAGGGGGAAGGATATAATGACTCATATATCTTTGTATTATTTAAGTGTGTAATTATTGAATAATTAAATAAATAAAGTATGTGCATGGGTTCTCTCAGCTGGATATTATTCTGTTATTAGTTATAAGTATTTATTGGTGTTCGAGGATCATCTGTGTAATTAGTTGCCAAATTGTGTTGCTTTGTTTATATATTTAAAGGTGATTTTTTTAAGATTTATTTTCATAAATATGTGTAGGATCCCTAAAAATTATTTGTATGGTTTTATAATTACAATATTTATTTTTAAGATTTTATAAAATTTAGAAACTAATATTTTATTGATTATTTATCTTTAAATGATTTTCTGATTACATTTATTTATAAAATTCGTATTAAATTCAGAAATGTTTCAAAAATTATGGAACTCATATTTTATTAAGTTTGGATCATTCCAAAAATTTTAAAATTATTTTGGAAATTTTTGGGATTAAATTCACCCGCGCAATATTTCGTTTAATCGTTGAGTTCAGCTCCAAATTGCGTTTTAAAACAGCTTTAAAATTACGAAAATTTTATTTTAGTAACTTTAAATTATTTGTGATATTTTAAGGCTGTTTCGAAAAAAAATTGATCAATTTTCGTGCGCGATTTATTTATCGATAGATTGCAACCTAGTGTCGAGCAGGTTTCGTTCGGTTATAAAAGCAAACATGTGTCCAATAAAAGGACATGTGGTTCGTGCTCAGGAAGGAGAGGGATGAATCATCCCCTTTCTTTTTCTTGCTGAACATCAATTTCTCATGGGGGAGTCTCTCTAATCTCTCTAATCTCTCTGATTTTTCTCTCTCTCTCGCAAGAACAGATACTTATACTATATATATTATATCTAAGCTCTCGGCTTCTCCTTCCCTTGTAATGCTCCGCTGTTGTTGTTTCTTTTTCCGGTATTTTACCGCCGCCTCCGTCCCTGGTTATTTCGGTGACTGGTCATCATTTTCACCTTTCCCCTGTGTGCGTTCATGCGCGTATGTTGTGTACTTTTGATATGGTTATACTATGTTTCCGTGAATCTGTGTTGTTGCGATTCGATTTGTGCATATTCGATTAATTCGAATACTATTCTTGTTGTTTAAATTGTTGATTCATAAGATTCTTGATGAAAATATTTGATTATTACTTTTGATTTACTCGGATTATTTTTTTGGAAGAAATTCGAGTGAATTTTGGTGACTAATCGAATTATTATTTTAGTTATTCCAAAATTAATCGGTGGAACCCGCGAATGGAAACCCGATTTAGGGTACCTTCGGGTTTTGCCGCCATCGGCGATGAGTCTCGGCGAGCCGACGGTGGACGGTGATGATATAATCTGAGTCCTAAAATTTTAAATAAATAATTTAATTCATAGAATTATTATTCGAGACGAGAAAGAATTAATTATTTTAAAAATTTCATTGGCATTTGAGCGATGAATTTGGTCTAGATTATAGTTTGATTGATTGGATTGTGAGTTGTGATTGATGGTTGTATTAATTGACGTCGATTATGCTTCGACGGGTAGTCCGATAAACAGAGGAGTCGCTGTCCAATTTTCGAGAAATGGATTTCGAAAATTGCGGGAATGTATCCTGTATATTATCGGTAATACTAATCGAACGCATAACTACCGAATTATAAATATTTTATGAACCATAAATTACGTGTTATGATGAAATATTTTGTAAAATATTCAACGACCTTGATTTACTGAAACGATGCTTATATGTATTTTACAAAAGTAAATGCCAAACCGAGTTTTGAGTATGTGCACCCTAACTGTTTCGTGTATTATAATAATACGTACAATTACGAGTCGGGATTTGATATCGAATGGGTAGAGTTGTTCGCGAGGATATGTCAAGCATAATTGAATGTCTAAATTAGGGTATTTCGACCTTGTAGGTTCTAGTCGGAAGGCCCGAGAGTAGGCATTGGACTAAAGATAACCTAGTGATCTGTCGACAAGCTCTGCAAGGTTCCAATCGAAGTTCCCAAGTGTCGAGGTCGGATCCAGGATAGCCAAATAGTAAGGCGATAACACCGAGTGTCCAAAACGGTTCAAGGTCAATCAGAGATAGTTGTAAAGCTCTGCAAGGCAAGTACCCTTGAACAAATCTTTTACAGTTTAGTATATATGAATAATTGTTGAATTAATTTACGTACCGGAACAGAACATTTTAAGTTACATAGCCGCCGTGTTTAAATATTTTTTTAAGTTATGTTTTAGGGGAAAGTGACTTCTGAAAATGCCTATCTCTAGATTGTGATTAAACCTGGAAAGATTTTGGAAAGTGTGTTGTGGTATAACCGTTTAAAAGAGATAGGTATAATTGATTTTGGAAACTTGATAAAAACGGATCAGATATTGGATGGTTGTGTAAGAGGCCCGTAACGGCCCAGCAGGTTTGCCTAAGTGGCTAAGTTGGTTGTGCGCCCTATTTAAACCGCTTAGTCCAGCGTGACAGAGACCTACCTAGTCTCTGAGTTCCTGAACAGGTTTGTGGTGGGATAGACTAATCAGCTGTCCCTAGGATTTGTCCAATATATATCTGATTTTGGTTTGTGGTTCCCGTAACGGAACAAATGGTTTTGTGGTCGTCATAACGGGACAGATGGTTTTGTGGTTCCTGTAAGGGAACGAATGATTTGAAAATGAAAATAGCATGCTAAAATTGGACTCTGGTATTTACACAGCATACAACTGATGTTATTGTTTTACAGAGCATGCTAGTTGTTGATATCCATTTTATATATCTAACGCCCCCAAATCTGGGGTCAGGAATCTGGGTCGTCACGCAATCCTTCAATCATGTGTAACCTGCATTAACTCAATAATCCAATATTTCCATATCACAGACCCCCAATCTCACACACTCACAAGTTATAGCGTTAGAAATGACGTACAACAAGTATCATCTGTTATTAAAACTCAAATGTACTTTGCAGGATCTCAAACAATTATTCATAACCTCTACATGAAGTTACAATAATTACGACTTATATCTTATACCTATCTGATACTCTGGCCCACCTGAAACAAAGCTTTCAGGGATTCTCCCCATGACTGCAAGCAACTAAGTCCCACACCGGCATACTGGTTATCTGTTGTGTTGTGACATTTAAAAGAAAGCAAGAGTGAGCAATAATGCTCAGCCATAATAATGTACATTATGAAAAGAATGTATGAGAAATTCAAGTATAATTTCATATATGATAAATATGTTTATTAAAAAATAGTTTTCCTCGGTGATACACACCTTATTTCGAAAATAATTCTTTTATGGACTTATTATCCTGCGAATACCTTAATGGTAAACCCAGCACCTAGGCTTGGGTTATGGTATTGCATCACAATTCCAATTGGAAGAATAGGACATTCACTGGAGCCACCGCATACGATGATCAGCCGTACTACGGAAATAGTAACCTTTTCTACATGTAGATGGACGACTTCCTTACGCCGGTTGTCACCCTAGCCGTATTCAGGCTTTATATGCTTCCCCATTCCACCCGGGTATGTTTTGCATACTTTGTATGTCCCTCAGTACACATGGTACCTTCTCATATGAAAAATTAATATGGCAGTCTCCCTAGTCCACGAAGTACTAGATCTCTACCCCTCCTTTGTCCTTTTAAGAATCCGATCATATACTTCGAATCATCGAACTATATCGAAGTTCCCCAAGCGTTTTGCTTGTTGATAGGCACAGCTCATCTCATATATATATATATATGTACTTCCGAAAGTTTTCGGGGGAAGTACTAATGATGTGAGTTGACCATTGTCAACAGATAAATAAATAAGGGGGAGAGTTTCCTTTGAAACTATGTTTAAATATTTAAAGTAAGTCGAGATATATTCATCGACGGTCTGAAAATATTCAAATGATTTTCTAAAAATTAGAAAATATTCTAAACTAGATTTTATAATTTTTAAATCATATTAAATCATTTAATAAATAATAAATAAATAATAATTATTAAGTAATTAGACCTCGAATGATTATGTTTTAAAAGAATATTTGAAATAATATTCCCCAACTATTTTACTTTTAAATAATTAGGGTAACCTTTATCAATATAATTAATCGAGTTTAAAATAAATAATCGTTGGAGAATACTTCTCCTATAATAAATGAATAATTAAAATAATATTCATTATTCGAACAATAAAATATAGTTGAGGGAATACGAACTTTGGAAATCGTTTTAACTAAATTCGAGGTATTTTAATATTTTGCAAGTGGACATCAAGTCCCTTGAAATAAAATAAGTGCGGACTTTTGATTGTCCAAAATATCTTCGGGATGATTCCCGGGTTTGTTCTTTATAAAAACTGACCGACCCTCGGTCTTACAACTTATACATCACGCTCTACTATAGCATTAATATTCTTAAATAAAACACCTCCGGAATACTTCCGGATTTTTATCAAATTATACTGACCGATCCTCGGTCTAAAATATACACCTCATATATACAACGCTACTCTCTGACGTTATTGATTGAAATTTGGTAATATTCATATACCAAAATCATTAACATATCGTATGATATTAATAATCACAATTCATAAAACATCATGTATATATAGCATTTATTAGAAAACAAACACAACACAATAGTTTTAAAAGGTAGGGTTTGAAAACTTGCCTGGAGTCCAAGATACGTTTCTGGACTTCCTCTCGTTCCGGGTTTTCTAATCAACAAATATTATTATCTTAATCAGCATTCTTACTCTCATCACTAACTTATATTCTAATAAGTTCAATACTTCATATTTTTCAATATTCGGCCGACTCGAAATAAGTATCAATCATTGGTCGAAACGGACAGTCAAAGTAGTCTTCTAGAGTTGACTTTACCTAATGTTACTATTACGCGACTCGCACTCTATCATTTTTAATAAATCATAAAAATTAATATTTTAATACGAAACCATCTTGAGGAGCTTCTTGAGTGCTTGTAATATTTATCACAAAAGTTTCATTTTGATGAAATGAATTTAATTAGGTGAAAAGTATTTCAAAAGTTCGGTCAACTACGAGGTTTTACAATTTAAATCGCTTTCACTAAAACGGTGATATCTCTCAAACCGTTAACTCAATTGATGTACCGTTTTCGTGTGCACGATCTAGACACAATTTAGAACACATAAATTAAAAATGGTTTTCTGGTAACAGGGGTGAAAATCCCGAAGTGGCAGTTTCTAACAGGGGGTTGTTTTTTATTTTCGTACTCCGCGCGACCTCGGCTCCGATATTTTTATAAATTTGAAAAATCAACATTTTTACTTGAAATTTTTATGGAAGCTAATAAACTCTATTTATTACTCTCTGTAAAAATTTCATGATTTTTAAATATTTTTAAGTCGATCATTTATATTTACAAAATTTATAATTTGTAGCAGTTTTCTTGCGTAAATCCCCTTTACTAAGACGGTCATAACATTTGATCTGTAAATCGGAATCAAGAGATTCAAGCGCCTAAATGATTATTATAACATTTTCTATCATTATCAAGTGCTACATTTTAAGAAACTACAGTTTATACATTCGGGAACTTCTGCACAACTTTATGTTGAGTTTTGTTCATTTTAACGAGGTTACGTTTACGATTCGGGTTTTGTTTACGTCTTAAATCATTATACCACCATCAAAAATTATCAAATCATCAGATCTGTAATATCCGGGATATGACGTGTAATTATTTTTGTTAATAATAAATATTATGTGATTATTATATGAATTTTGGTAATTATCTGTGAAGTGGTATCTGTGTTTGGATATGTAAATATGATATAATTTGAGTATTTTAATTTTTATATGTCCAAAATAAAATATAGATAATTGTCATATCTTCCTATTTATTTTTATGATGATTTATGATTTTATTGGACATTTATGGATTTTATAATTTCTTTTTCCGAGTAATTGCAAACTATTTTATATAATCGGGAACCAACAGACCTCAACCGTTTTTACGTTTTTATAACCCGAAACTCTTCCGAGAACTCCTTCCTGACCTAATTGTAATATTCCAAGAATTTTCCATGTTTCGACTTTTTCAATCCGGCGTAAGGTTTGTCCTGTGCGGGTCCCGGCGCAATATTTTCGATACAATATTCGTTTCGGTAAATCAATAAAACTCGTATTTTTGATAAACAGGATCTTTTTATTGAACTATTATAATTATCACCTCGTAAAACGTGTAACCAGGCGCTGAGACTAAGACCGCATTACAAATTATACAGATTTGGATAATTATCCCGAAAACCGGTACCGTTTGGATCCGTTTTTATAAATAAACGTACTATTTTATATCCGGAATGATCCAACGGGATACTAATTTCTCTTAATTATAAATAGCCTTTACCGTATTTTATTTTATACAGAAAATAAATCATTTGCAGCCAGTAAATTATATAATTTTGTAGAGAAAATACTTATATTCATATAAACTTCGGAGAACCAAACTGCAATTTTAAGGCGTTACCGGATTCCGATTGGAAAGCTCGAGTACTCAAAACGAAGGTCTTGAGGTGTTCAATCAGAATCAATAAGCCTTACAACTACATAATCAAAGGGTATTTTTCTATAGTTTTTATTAATTTCGAATTATTTTGATTAAAAATATGAATTTTTGTTCGGATGATTGTTTGAATGATTTGATGCTTGTATGTTGTAGAACTTTTCTTCCTGATGATTTTGATATGGCATATGACTGATTTGGAGTTAATAACATGTTCAAAATTGAGTTTGATTTTCGAATTTTGAAATTAGGGTTTATAACCCGTATATATGCTCTTGATTTAATTTGGGGGTTTCTTTTTAGGGATTAACAGATGTTCTAGATGGGTGGGTTTTGTTCCCCTTGAAATTTGCAATCGATTGGCGTATGGTATGTTAACAGACGATCCCTGGTTCGATAGGAGTTGTCATTTGAAGTTTCTTCAAGTTCATCGGAAACCGGCGAACTTCTCGGCCAATTTCCGACAAACTCAGAGATTGTTAGGATGAATTGATTGTTGGGTTGTGTTCCTGGTGAGCAATAGTTGTGATCTGGAGGTGATGGTGGGGTGAGGATGCCAAAATCGTCTACTCCGGCGAGACAAGACATTTTCCGGCAAACACCTGTAAAAATTGTTGTTTAGTACCTGTGGTTTTGAAAGAGAAACAGTTTAGTCCCTGAACTTTCCAGACTTTGCAAAAATAGGATTCATGTTTATAAATTATTTAAAAATCATATTTTCTATTTATTTTAATTATAAAAATTTGTTTTTAATTACTGAAAATTCTAAAAACTTATTATTTTAATTCCAAAAATTATTTTTAATTCAAAAATAAATCTGAATTAATTAGTTAATTAATTTTAGTTAATAATTAATTGATTAATTGGTCAATTAATTCAAAAATTAATTGATTAATTGAATTAATTAATTATTAATTGAATTGAATTTATTATTTAATTAGATTTAATTATTTATAAATGATTTAAAAATTCTGAAAAATAGTTTCGAGCTTTAAAATATTATTTTAAATTATTTTCAAGGCTCAATAATTATTATAAAATTATTTTGAAGCCAGATTTGGCCAACCGAACTCTGCTTATTGTTTTAAAATTGATCCAACGACCCATTTTGACTCCGAAAAATATGTTAAAAAATCATATTAAATACCCGAAAGACTGTTTATGGCCCGAGACTTCCTTATAAATGAAATTTCATTGATTGTTTGACGTGCTCTGTGCTATATGTGACTTATTTGTTTGACTGTCGGTCTATGTGATCAGTGTTTACTTGTTTAGCATAACTTTTAATCCATAAATCGGATTTGGGTGAAACAAAGGGTAGATGAAACCTTTTGACGTCCATGTGACGATTAAAATAATGTGAGATGAATATTGATAGATACTTATGATGCCTAGAAGAGTAAACAAGGCGTAGAAAAGGGAAGCAGATGATAAGAAAATAAAATCGATGCGTAGAAAATATAGCAGGTGATCAGTGAATAGAAGAAAGGCATAGAAAAGTAGACGAGTGGTTGTTGAATAAAATCAGTAGACAAGTACGAGTGAAGTTGGAATCGATTGTGATAAGGCAAGTACTTCTAAACCTTTTTCGAGATATAATGTAAATATTTCTAAATTCTCTCGTGGCAAATTTTTAAGTAGTCAAAATAGTTATGTTTTATATTGTAAGTACTTTGAATCCTTTAGCCTTGAACCTGAGCCACATCATTTGATCTTTGAGTCGTAAGCCTTATTCTTTGTGAACCATTTCTTGTTGATTTACCAGATACTAAACCACACAAATATGATACTACTCCATAAATATATACCCATCATATACCAAACACTAGAACAGAATTACTTAAACATACAGAAACTTTTATACTCCACCATACCTTGTGACATCAAAGAACTAATCCTTGTAAGATCATTGTTCATCTAATACCCGATTCTCCTACAGGCTGAAGGCCATTTCTTATACATACTTTGATACACCCTTGTGATACTCATGAAATGCATCATGCCTTTATACAAATATTTCATCACTGTTGATTATGATCTTGTTTTACTAAGTTATATTTGTGACGACTGATAATTTTTCGACGTAAGAAAGTCAATAAAGTATGATTTATGTGAAGTGATTATAAAATATGTGATTAAGGGATAATTATTGTCTTTATTGTATATTAGTATCTGGGAGCGTAGATAGACGCGTTCCAATTTAAAAAGTCAGCTTAGGTGTTAAGCTGTGATGTCGGGTCGTCGGGTAGAATGGAACCCGTCCTAAAAAGGGATTAAAGTATATAAAATGTGAAATATATATTATTATGTGAAATGAATGTTTAAATGAAGTATTGCGTCCTAGTGACGTGTCGGTCGATAATGATAAAGTGAAGCGTAATTGAAATACTGAGCATCGGGCCGTCTGGCAGAACGTGACCCGGTACGCGTAAAAGAAGAAGGGGATAATATTAAAGAGGGAAAAATTTTATGATCAGACATGAGTTATGATGTGTCAGTATATGTGCTTGCTTGTCTGTATGCGTGATTACGTGAATTGTTAATATTTTATGGATTTAAGGGAATTATCTGATTTAAATAAGGTTTATTTAACCTTCGCACATTTTTACAAATTATCATAGTAAGATAAAGGCATGAGATTTGTTCTGTTATCCTTGAAATAATCCTAAAGACTTTCTAAAAATGATGGACGGATTTATTTGGTGATCGTTATATTTTAAATTGATTTTTATGTGCTAAATGCTATTAGTTGCACAAACTTGTAAAAATCATATAAAATCAACCGTACGCTCAAAAGTTTATTATGAGTAATGGTTGGAAAGCTAATTTCGAGATTCACGTTTTAAAATTATACTTCGTATCAAATTCATATTTTCCGAGAGAGATATTTGCAAATCGAGATCTGTTCCTTTTAAGAATAAAGAGTGAATTGGAAATAAGATAACATAATTACTATACTACCCCTCCCTTGGTAGTATATAACCTCACCCCACCCCCCTCTTTCTTTCTTTTCACCCGAGCATCTCTCTTCTCTTTCTTTTTCTCTAATTTTCTTTCTCCCCTCTCTCACTCTCGGTACTCTCTCTCGTCAAACTCTCCCTTGTTCTTCATCCTCTTTCGAGTATAAGACTATGATTGTGTGAGATTTTGCTTTATCTATCCATATATATACATGCATGTCACTATCTTCAAGGTTTTTGAGAAAAATCCAAAGTTGAATTTGGTGGTTTGATTCGGTTTTCATGAAACCAAAAAGGGTTTTGATTCTTATATGATTTAAAGTGAAGATATGTGTTTGCATGTGTGTATTTACTTGTGTGAATTGGTGGTTGAAAGTTAGAAACCCCCGAATGGGGGCACCACCGCGAAGCCACCGCCACCGGTGATGAACTCCGGTGAACCGGTGGTGAACAATGATGTTAAAAACTGAGCTCTGGTATCTTTAAATCAATTATTTTGTGTTTGCATGTGGGTTTTTCGATGAAAAGCTCAATGGTATTGTAGTTCAAAAGTTAATGAGTTGATTTTGTTGGTTGTGGATGTTATTCTAGCATAATGTTAAAAGATTAGTATGATTAAAGATGTAAGGGTATGAAATTAAGTTTGCATGTGAAGTTTCTTTAATAAAAGAAGAAGAGGCCGAATGGCTCTTAATTTTTGGGAGAATCATGTTGATTTTGTTGATGTGAATAATTTATTGATAATTGTTTTTATAATTGGTAGATTAATTAGAATTAGTATGGTTAAAAGTCCAAATTGATGCATGCATGTTTTGATTCCTAGAAACTTCGAATGTCACTACTTGATTAAGTTGTGTTAAGTGTTAAAATGAGTGATCATCCATGATTATGTTTGAATTATGAGTTTAAATGAGTTGTAAGAATGAAATTGAACTAGTTTGGGATGATATACTTGATGCATGCCAAATAAGAGCTTTGCATGTTTGATTCTTGTGGTGATAAGTGATAAGGCCGAATAGGCCATAGGAAATAAAGGTCAAGACTTGATTTTTGGTAATTGAAAGAATGATTGAGTATTTATATGTGAAAATCTTTGGATTTGTTAGTTTGATTGTTGTTGAGGTTCGAATTAAGAAATAAAAGAAAAAGAGAATTGAGTTGATTATATTTTTAAAAGATATAAGTGATAGCTATGGTCGTAAATAATTAGCTATGAATGAAATTGTGTACTCGTATGAGTTATAATGTTTGATTTGAAGAATAGTCAAGGTTAAGCGAGTATAAGTTGATTATCGAGTATATATAAAGATATAAAGGCTATGAGAAAAGAATGTGTTATGTGCTATGTGCTTGTGTGTATATAAGCTATACGCGTATAGTTCGAGTCAGGAGTATAATCGAGCTATCGTATTTAGTGAACGTTCCGGGAACGAGAGTTGAGAAACTAATTAAGGTTTTGGTTCTGATTGTAGATTCGGAACGTGAGGCCATTCAGGCTAGGAAAGGGAAAGATATACTAGGTGGCAGTAGTTCAACCTTCATGAAACAGGAAAGCGAATTCAGGCCTGTAACTCTAATTACTTGTGTAAATGGTTATAGAGAGGATATTGTTCATGCCATGTAGAGTATTGAACTGTTAAAGTAATGAACCCCTGTTATTGATTTGAGATACCCTGTCTTTGATTTTGTGAAATTATTACTGATAAGCCTATTGATTCAACCCTTTGGTAACCCATTTCCCTATTCTAATTGTTTTTTATACCATGAACTGTTATAAACCCTATAAGTACCTTTACGAACCCATTGTAATGATGCTTCATTCCTTGATTGCTTATTTCCCTATTGATCCTTGAAACAGTTCTGATTCTTCTAACTTGAGTACCTTGTTATCATTGATTCAAGATCCTTAGAATTGAGCTTTGCATATCCTTGAATTCATTTCCTTAACTTTGGCTTCTTAAAATTGATTTTAAGAATGAGTTTCGACTTGAAAGAGTCCGAATGATTTCATATTCTTGGTAATGATAAAATGAATTTTGAAAACCTACTTTTTCCAACTTAAGGTTTTCCAAACGAATTCCTGATGGATTGGATTGGGACGTAAGAGGCTAGTGGGACTAGTCCAGTCATAGTAAGAGGCTAGAGGGGCTAGTCTAGTTTAAGGCTGGAATTATGCCATTTGGTACCTTAAAGACCGGATGGAGGTCGGTACGGGCTGATTACCCGTATTATAATGAAATGAAAGATAAAGTGGTCCAATCAAGGATTCCATATTGATTTTTAAAAAGGGAATTGAAATTTCCTACTCAGTAATTGATTCTTTGAAAATGAAAATGGTATATCTTCCTTTGAAAAGAGTTGATTGTGATATGGTGTAGCTTATAACTCGTGAACCCTGATTTTTATTATGTTGATCATATAATTGATTCCATATAATGAAAAGATTATCGCTTTCCATGCGAATGATCATTTGCGATCCTTTAATGATTTGTGATGAATGTCGGCTTTCACCCTGCTTTGAGCCTTGTTCCTTGAAAGCCCCAAATTTTTCCTTCATAACCCGAAAGATAGAAATCTGCCACCTTGAACTGATAAAGTAGAATGCCCTGAGATTGGTAAAGTATATTATGGATTTTATATCGTAGAACTGCTTTATAGTTACTTGCTGAGTTTTATACTCATATGTTTTATTTTAATCTAACCATGGAAGTTAAGCAAATAGATGGCCAGGCTTAGGCGCACTGCTCGTAAGAGCGTACCTGGTGGTCCCTATCGTGTTGAGGGCTTCTGGTTGCCAGAGCAGGTAGTGATGTTTTTGAGTGAGCAAGCGCTTAGCCAAAGAGTTGTAAAGATGCAATGGGTTATCTGTCGGTTCCTAGCCGGGATCAACTATGTATATTTAATATTATTTTGGGGTTGTAAGTTATATTCTATGATTGGTAGTTATAATCTTATCTCATACTTTATCCTGTTTGATCCTGTTAGTAGTTAATCGGGGTTTATTCTTATTTAATTATTAGATTAAAGGTGTGTGGGTCCTCATTTCCTAACCCCGAGATTGAGGGCGTCACAAGTTGGTATCAGAGCTAAAAGATCTAGTCCCTGAGACAAGTTAGGATTAAAAAGGGTATTTTGGGTATATATTTATATCGCGAGAGAGTTCGACTCATATAGAGTTGAGTTAGACTATTAGGTATAGTCTAAGGAAAAGTGTGTATTAGCTAAGGTGGAAACTAGAGTTAGGGTGTGAGTTAGCTGGAAGCTTTATTTAACCATAACGTTGTTTCTTGGCTGCTGTTTTGTGTTTTCTCTCAGGATCCCAGTAGTGGTAGTGATTCAGATTTCGAGATTAGTTTGACCGGTACCCCAGTGGACCCCATTCCACCCTCTCTAGAGGAGCCTGTGTATGTTAGTTCAGATCCGGAGGAGGATCCTTCTGAGAGTAGTGAGATCCCTATGCAGATTTCACCCTTGATGCCAGATTTAGAGACCCCTGCCCCTGAGCCAGAGTCTGAGATGCCTAGGACTGTACCTTTCAGTGTTGGTGGCAAGTTAGCCCAGGACTGAGACTTTGTTTACTCCCGTATTCCTGAGTTGGGAGCTTTAGTTGATAGGCTAGCTCGAGAGTCTAGGCAGAGCACTTCAGTAGTGATGGAGGAGTGGAGAGCTAGGATTCAGTTGGTGGAGCAGGTTGCTCGGGGGAGATTGGATGAGGGACCATACACTAGTGATGCTGATGCTGAGGCCCGGAGGCTGCATAAGATCATTCGCTGGATGTTGGTTGTGTTGAGAGAGATTCTAAATGGTTAGCTATTAGGCGGGACTGTTGGTTAAGCCCGTAGTTGTTATTTTTCAGCGCCAGTAGGCTTTGGGATACTTGGTCAGATGCCGGGATCCCTTTTTCATTTGTTGTATTGTATTTCGGAACTTTGTAGTAGTTATTAGAAGTTAGGGGTAGATAGGGGGATATTTTCCAGTTTTTCCTCTGTATAACCCTGTTATTGTACCTTATTCCTGAACTTGTGATAACCAGACTTTTATTTACGTACCCCCTTATTTGATAAATCCATTATATATCTTGTTTTCTATCGTGCACCCTAAAGATTTGCATAAACTGTTCTGAATACCATGTTTTCATACAACCATGTTTAAAATTTCGTAATACCCTATCCTGTGCCATGAGAAAAACATTGATATGAGAATTATGTAGTAATAGGATTGCATGTGCAAAATTTGGGTAAAGCTTAAAAACTCGCAAAAGAGATTCCATAATGAAATGTTGTTATATATACCATGCTATCGTATTGCTAAATAATTGCTCAATCAGGTTTGTAAGAAATGGCCAACTCACCAGATCACCATGAAGAAGAAATTCCAACCCAAGACCTAGAAGTAAACCCAGAAACCACTATGATGAGCAGACTTGCTCAGCTTTTGCAACAACCTGTGGCCCTTAAAGTTGGAAAATTCAAACACTTTCAATCTGTTCATCCCCCAAAATTCTTAGGTTTTCCAGACCTGATTAAAGCACAGTCGTGGTTAAGAGAAATTGAAAAAGCATTTGAATTAGCAGAAGTTAAGAATGATAAGAAAGCCCAGTATGCGAGTTATTACCTTAAAGATGAAGCGAGCTTCTGGTGGGAATCTTCGAAGGTGTTGAAGGAAAGGATTTATCTTGGGAGAAGTTCACTGAAATGTTTCTGGAGAAGTATTTGCCAAGTTATATGCAAGATCAGTTGGAGATGAAATTTCTGGACCTTAGACAAAAAGATATGTCGGTAACGGAGTACGAAGTGAAACTTTCGGAGCTGTCTAGATTTGTACCTGAGTATGTAAATACGGAGGCAAAGAAGGCTAAGAGGTTCCAACAGGGACTTAAGACATGGATTAGAAGTCAAGTGGCATTATTGGAGATCAAGAATTATGCCTCCTTGGTACAAAAACAAAAGGTAATGATAGTAGAAGGAGAGCGTGAAGCTGCAAAGTGAGAAAATGAAGGAAGGAAAAGGAAGTTTGAAAGCTCGGAGCAAGAACAAGGAAGTTCAAAGTTTAGAGGAAAGTTTGGGAGGAATGGTGGAGGTCAGAACCAAAAGTTTTAGAAGTTTAAACCCGGTAACGGAGCTCAGAAGAACTATTTCCAGAAAGCAGGACAACCGGGAAAGGATAACAGACCTCAGATTCAAGAGTGCAAGAATTATGGGAAGAGACACCCGGGAAGGTGTAATAAGTTGGACGTAACCTATTTCAAGTGCAACTAGAAAGGGCATTACTCTTCAGAGTGTCCAAATGGAGCAAAGAAGCCTGACTTGGCTTGTTTTAAATGTGGAAAGGTGGGCCATATGGCCAGAAACTGCAAAGAGCCCGTTCAGAAGGCCAATGTTCTTAGGATTGCTGGACCGCCATCTTTCCCAGCACCGTCAGCTCAACCCAGAGCTAGGACCTTTAATTTGTCAATGAAAGATGCGGTGCAAGATATGGACGTGGTGGCAGGTATGCTAGTTATAAACTCAATAGAAGTAAAAGTATTGATGGATTCTGGAGCAACTAGATCTTTTATTTCTGAAAGTATTCTTGATAAATTAAATTGTGTCGCTTAGCCTCTGGAACCTAATTTGATTATAGAGGTAGTAAATCAAGAGAAAGTTATTGTTAATAAGGTTTGTCCCGATTGTGATATGGTTATAGAAGGTCGGCACTTTTCTGCTGACTTAATTCCTTTTAAGTTAGGAGAATTTGAGGTTATACTAGGAATGGATTGGTTGTCAAACCATGAGGCGCAGATAGAGTGTAAAAGTAAGAAGGTAAAGTTAAGAACCAAGGACGGTAAGGAAGTGATATTCAAAGGGAAGAGGCAAGAGAAGAAGTTTCTAACAGTTATCGAGACGAGAAGATTATTACGTCAAGGATGCGAAGTTTATTTAGCTCATGTTAAAGACGTGGAAAAATAATCCGTAAAGATTGAAGATATTCCAATAGTAAGAGATTTTCCTGATGTATTTCCTGATGAATTGCCTGGACTACCTCCAGATAGAGAGATCGAGTTTACGATTAATTTGGCTCCTGGAACGGAACCAATATCGAAAGCTCCCTATCGTATGGCGCCAGTCGAGATGAAGGAATTGGCAGCACAGTTGCAAGAATTATTGGATAAAGAAGTAATTCATCCGAGTGTATCCCCGTGGGGTGCACCAGTATTATTTGTTAAGAAAAAAGATGGAAGTATGAGGTTGTGCATTGATTATCGTGAATTGAATAAGTTGACGATTAAGAATAAGTACCCTCTACCGCGAATCGATGACTTGTTTGATCAGTTAAAAGGAGCTTCGTGTTTCTCCAAGATTGATTTAAGATTTGGGTATCATCAATTAAAGATTGGAGTGGAAGATATACTCAAGACAGCGTTTCGAACGAGATATGGGCACTACGAGTTTTTGGTAATGGCGTTTGGTTTGACGAACGCGCCAGCCGCATTTATGGATCTTATGAACAGAGTGTTCAAGCAATACTTGGACAAGTTTGTTATTATGTTTATTGACGATATATTGATATATTCCAAGACGGAAGAAGATCATAAGGAGCATTTGAGCATTTCCTTAGAAATTCTGAGGAAAGAAAGGCTGTACGCTAAGTTTTCGAAATGTGAATTTTGGCTAAAGGAAGTGTAATTTCTTGGTCATGTAGTTAATAAAGAGGGAATCAAAGTAGACCCAGCCAAGATAGAAGCTGTGATGAATTGGGAAAGACCCAAGACTCCTACGGAAGTCAGAAGTTTTCTGGGATTAGCCGGATACTACAGCATATTTGTGCAAGATTTCTCTAAGATTGCTGTCCCATTAACAAAGTTGACAAAGAAGAACGAGAAGTTTATATGGACGGAAAAGTACGAGGAAAGCTTTCAAGAGTTAAAGAAGAGACTGGTAACTGCCCAGTGTTGGTGTTACCTGATGAAAAAGGAGAATTTGTGATATTCAGTGATGCTTCATATAAAGGACTTGGATGTGTGTTAATGCAACACGGGAAGGTAATAGCATATGCATCAAGACAATTCAAGCCGCACGAGCAAAAGTATCCCACGCATTATTTGGAATTGGCAGCAATTGTGTTTGCCCTTAAGATTTGGAGACATTACTTATATGGGGAAATATGCGAGATTTTTACAGATCATAAGAGTTTAAAGTATATTTTACTCAAAAGGAGTTGAATATGAGACAAAGAAGATGGTTAGAGTTGATCAAAGATTATGATTGTGCGATAAACTATCATCCTGAAAAGGCAAATATGGTAGCAGAAGCTCTAAGTCGCAAAGAAAGATTGAATATGTTAACGTCATCAAAAGAATTGATCAAGGATTTTGAAAAGATGGGAATAGAAGTGCAGACTTCAGAATTTCGAGATGAAGCGATATATGCGATGTCATTTCAACCCGAAATTTTGTAAAAGATTCGATGCTGTCAAGAGCAAGTGATGAATCACGAAAAGGATAAGTTATCAGGAGAAGAAATTAAAGCCCAAAAGGATGAGAAAGGAATATATCGTATTAACTCACGTATTTGGATACCTAATATTGTGGAGCTGAAGCACGAGATCTTGCAAGAAGCGCATAACTCGAGATTTTCAATTCACCCTGGAAGTACGAAAATGTACCAGGATTTAAAAAAGAGTTATTGGTGGCCAAATATGAAAAAGGAAATTATGGAATGGACAAGTAAGTGTTATACGTGTCAAAGGATCAAAGCGGAACACCAGAGGCCAAGTGGATTACTTCAACCACTGGATATACCAGAATGGAAATGGGAACATATTGCGATGGATTTCGTGGTAGGATTACCTAAAACCAAGTCTAATCATGATGCGATTTGGGTGGTAATCGATCGATTGACAAAATCAGCATATTTCTTGCCGATAAATGAAAGGTTTTCGTTGGAAAAGTTCGTCAAATTATATTTGGATGAGATTGTGATGCGTCACGGAGTTCCTGTATCTATCGTGTCTGATAGAGATCCCAGGTTTAACTCAAGATTTTGGAGACAATTTCATGATCATTTGGGAACTAAGCTGAAAATGAGTACGGCATATCATCCGCAGACTGACGGACAAAGTGAAAGGATAATACAGACAATCGAGGATATGTTGTGAACTTGTGCAATAGATTTCAAAGGAAATTGGGACGATCATTTGTCGTTAATTGAATTTTCCTACAACAACAGTTATCACGCGAGTATTGGCATGCCGCCTTATGAAGCGTTGTATGGAAGAAAATGTAGATCCCCTATGTATTGGGACGAGGTTGGTGAGCGCAAATTAATTGGCCTAAAGCTAGTTCAACAAATGAAGGAAAAGGTAGAAATGATTCGGAAAAGGTTAGTTGTAGCTCAAGATTGACAAACGAAGTATGCCAATCGAGAACGAAAAGATGTGCAATTCGAACCTAGAGACAAATTCTTGTTAAAGATATCTCCTTGGAAAGGTTTAACCCGATTCGGAAAGAAAGGGAAGTTGAGTCCTAGGTATATTAGACCATTCGAGGTATTGTGACGAGTTGGAAAAGTGGCATATGAATTGGCGCTACCTCCGCAAATGCAACATCTACATAATGTATTTCATGTATCTCTTCTGAAGAAGTATAATGCTGATGTGAGCCATGTGATCGAATTGGAACCAGTGGAAATTCAACCAAATTTGTCTTATGTAGAACAACCAGTTCGAATCTTAGACCGAAAAGAGAGGACACTTAGAAATAAAGTTGTACCTCTAGTCAGAGTATTGTGGAGAAATCTATTAGTGGAAGAATCAACTTGGGAATTAAAGAGTGAAATGCAAGAAAAGTATCCCCATCTATTTGCTTAGACTAGATTCTGGGAACAAAATCCTTTTAAAGAGGGTAGATTATGATGACTGAGAATTTTTCGACGTAATTAAGTCAATAAAGTATGATTTATGTGAAGTGATTATAAAATATGTGATTAAGGGATGATTATTGTCTTTATTGTATATTAGTATCTGGGAGCGTAGATAGACGCGTTCCAATTTAAAGAGTCAGCTTAAGAGTTAAGCTGTGATGTTGGGCCGTCGGGTAGAACGGAACCCGTCCTAGAAAGGGATTAAAGTATATAAAATGTGAAATATGTATTATTATGTATGCGTGATTACATGAATTGTTAATATTTTATGGATTTAAGGGAATTATCTGATTTAAATAAGGTTTATTTAACCTTCGCACATTTTTACAAAATTATCTGAGTAAGATAAAGGCATGAGATTTGTTCTGTTATCTTCAAAATAATCCTAAAGACTTTTTAAAAATGATGGACAGATTTATTTGGTGATCGTTACATTTTAAATTGATTATTATGTGCTAAATGCTATTAGTAGCACAAACTTGTAAAAATCATATAAAATGAACCGTACGCTCAAAAGTCTATTATGAGTAATGGTTGGAAAGCTAATTTCGATATTCACGTTTTAAAATTATCATTCATATCAAATTCATCTTTTCCAAGAGAGATATTTGCAAATCGAAATCATATCCTTTTAAGAATAAAGAGTGAATTGGAAATAAGATAACCTAATTACTATACTACCCCTCCCTTGGTAGTATATAACCTCACCCCACCCCCCTCTTTCTTTCTTTTCGCCCGAGCATCTCTCTTCTCTTTCTTTTTCTCTAATTTTCTTTCTCCCTCTCGGGACTTCTCTCTCTCTCACTCTCGGTACTCTCTCTCGTCAAACTCTCCCTTGTTCTTCATTCTCTTTCGAGTATAAGACTATGATTGTGTGAGATTTTGCTTTATCTATCCATATATATACATGCATGTCACTATCTTTAAGGTTTTTGAGAAAAATCCAAAGTTGAATTTGGTGGTTTGATTCGGTTTTCATGAAAACAAAAAGGGTTTTGATTCTTAAATGATTTAAAGTGAAGATATATGTTTGCATGTGTGTATTTACTTGTGTGAATTGGTGGTTCAAAGTTGGAAACCCCCGAATGAGGGCACCACCGTGAAGCCACCGCCACCGGTGATGAACTCTGGTGAACCGGTGGTGAGCAATGATGTTAAAAACTGAGCTCTAGTATCTTTAAATCAATTATTTTGTGTTTGCATGTGGTTTTTTTGATGAAAAGCCGAATGGTATTGTAGTTCAAAAGTTAATGAGTTGATTTTGTTGGTTGTGGATGTTATTCTAGCATAATGTTAAAAGATTAGTGTGATTAAAGATGTAAGGGTATGAAATTAAGTTTGCATGTGAGGTTTCTTTGATAAAAGAAGAAGAGGACGAATGGCTCTTAATTTTTGGGAGAATCATGTTGATTTTGTTGATGTGAATGATTTACTGATAATTATTTTTATAATTGGTAGAGTAATTAGAATGAGTATGGTTAAAAGTCCAAATTGATACATGCATGTTTTGATTCCTAGAAACTTCGAATGTCACTACTTGATTAAGTTATGTTAAGTGTTAAAATGAGTGATCATCCATGATTACATTTAAATTATGAGTTTAAATAAGTTGTAAGAATGAAATTGAACTAGTTTGGGATGATATACTTGATGCATGTCAAATAAGAGCTTTGCATGTTTGATTCTTGTGGTATTAAGTGATAAGGCCAAATAGGCCATAGGAAATAAAGGTCAAGACTTGATTTTTGGTAATTGAAAGAATGATTGAGTATTTATATGTGAAAATCTTTGGATTTGTTTGTTTAATTGTTGTTGAGGTTCGAATTAAGAAATAAAAGAAAAAGGGAATTGAGTTGATTGATTTTAAAAGCTATAAGTGATAGCTATGGTTGTAAATAATTAGCTATGAATGAAATCATGTACTCGTATGAGTTATAATGTTTGATTTGAAGAATAGTCAAGGTTAAGCGAGTATAAGTTGATTATCGAGTATATATAAAGATATAAAGGCTATGAGAAAAGAATGTGTTATGTGCTATGTGCTTGTGTGTATATAAGCTATACTCGTATAGTTCGAGTCAGGAGTATAATCGAGCTATCGTATTGAGTGAACGTTCCGGGAACGAGAGTTGAGAAACTAATTAAGGTTTTGGTTTTGATTGTAGATTCGGAATGTGAGGCCATTCAGGCTAGGAAAGGGATGGGTATACCAGGTGGCAGTAGTTCAACCTTCATGAAACAGGAAAGCGAATTCAGGCAATTAACTCTAATTACTTGTGTAAATGGTTATAGAGAGGATATTGTTCATGCCATGTAGAGTATTGAACTGTTAAAGTCATGAACCCCTGTTATTGATTTGAGATACCCTGTCTTTGATTTTGTGAAATTGTTACTGATAAGACTATTGATTCAACCCTTTGGTAACCCATTTTCCCTATTCTAATAGTTTGTTATACCATGAACTGTTATAAACCCTATAAGTACCTTTATGAACCCCTTGTAATGATGCTTCATTCCTTGATTGCTTATTTCCCAAATGATCCTTGAAACAGTTCTGATTCTTCTAACTTGAGTACCTTGTTATAATTGATTCAAGATCCATAGAATTGAGCCTTCCATATCCTTGAATTCATTTCCTTAAATTTGGCTTCTTGAAATTGAATTTAAGAATGAGTTTCGACTTGAAAGAGTCCGAATGATTCATATTCTTGGTAATGATAAAATGAATTTTGAAAACCTACTTTTTCCAACTCAAGGTTTTCTAAACGAATTCCTGATGGATTGGATTGGGACGTAAGAGGCTAGTGGGACTAGTCCAGTCATAGTAAGAGGCTAGCGGGGCTAGTCCAGTTTAAGGCTGAAATTATGCCATTCGGGACCTTAAAGACCGGATGGAGGTCGGTACGTGCTGATCACCAGTATTATAATGAAATGAAAGATAAAATGGTCCAATCAAGAGTTCCATATTGATTTTTAAAAAGGGAATTGAAATTTCCTACTCAGTAATTGATTCTTTGAAAATGAAAATGGTATATCTTGCTTTGAAAAGAGTTGATTGTGATATGGTGCAACTTATAACTCGTGAACCCTGATTTTTATTCTGCTGATCATATAATTGATTCCATATAATGAAAAGATTATTGTTTTCCATTCAAAAGATCATTTGCGATCCTTTAATGATTTGTGATGAATGTCGGCTTTCACCCTGCTTTGAGCCTTATTCCTTGAAAGCCCCAAATTTTTTCCTTCATAACCCGAAAGATAGAAATCTGCCACCTAGAACTGATAAAGTAGAATGCCCTGAGATTGGTAAAGTATATTATGGATTTTATATCGTAGAACTGCTTTATAGTTACTTGCTGAGTTTTATACTCATATATTTTTTTTAATCTAACCATTACATTTAAGCAAGAAGATGGCCAGGATTAGGCGCACTGCTCGTAAGAGCGTACCTGGTGGTCCCTATCGTGTTGAGGGCTTCCGGTTGCCAGAGCAGGTAGTGATATTTTTGAGTGAGCAAGCGCTTAGCCAGAGAGTTGTAAAGATGCAATGAGTTATCTGTCGGTTCCAAGCAGGGATTGACTATATATATTTAATATTATTTTGGGGTTGTAAGTTATATTCTATGATTTGTAGTTGTAATCTTGTCTCAAACTTTATCCTGTTTGATCCTGTTAGTAGTTAATCGGGGTTTATGCTTATTTAATTATTAGATTAAAGGTGTGTGGGTCCTCATTTCCTAACCCCGAGATTGAGGGCGTCACAATATTGTTATTCATATTAATTTGCTTTAGAATTGGATAGTTTTCTTTATATGGACCAGATTTGTGGTCAGACCAGATTCGCGGTCGAATTAGGCAAATGTGTGCCTTGGATCCAGTTTATAGAGCAGAGCCGTGTGCCTTGCTCGGGGTTAGTGCGTGACTGATCAGCAGCCTAACCTTGGTTTTAAAATTTAAAATGAATATCTGATTCTAATAATTATTTAACAAGAAACTTGATTCCTCTGAATCATCTCATTTGATCATTGATTAACCTCAGTTACTATTAGTGTGATTGCTGAGCTAGTTAGCTCACTCTTGCGAATCTTTTTATGTATTCTACAGTTAAGAAGGATACGGTTGATAGCGGGGTTTCCCAGTTCAATGTACGAGCTAGGATTCCAGATTGAGTTGGAATGAGCTAGCAGGAGCTTATTACGGTAGCGAGATAGTAAGATTGTAAGAATGATTTCATTATCAGTTGTAAGTTAAATTAGTTGGGATTTGGTACGTTGTAATAAAAGTTAAGGTTGTGGCTTATTTTCATACTTTAACCTATTACGATCCGTGGTTATGTAAAGCAGGGTCATTTCAAATAATATTTTATATACAGGTTTATATATTGTGTATGTGTTGTGGACCCCAAACTTCTGACCCGGGTTTGGAGGGCGCCACAGGTTGGTATCAGAGCCACATGTTATAAGTCACTGAAACAAGCCTAGATTGTCGGGATTGGGTAGAGGGTTAGGATTAGGAATAGGAAATAGAAAGATAAGTCATCGTGAGGTTGAGTGCGACTGTATAGTAGGTCTCCGGCATGGTTCGTGTTGCAATTCGGGATTCTTAGCTTGCGAAGTGATTTCCAGACAACGACAATGGCAGATCCTGTTTTCCACGTATCATCTGATCATTCGGAGCCTTCCGTTTGAGGATCATCATCTTCTTCCAGATTTGATTTGCACCTTGTTCTTCCATCGGTATTAATGGTATTACCTTCTGTTATGACAGTTGCACCTCTCCAAGTTATTCTACGCTATTCTATGACCTCTTGATACGAGACTACCGATTCAAGAACCTCCATCTGCTTATTCCTGTTCTACTACACCTTTAACTATGAATGTATCTTTTCAGTTTACTCTACACCATGTTCTATACCCTCAGTTTAAAAACATGTCTTATGGAACAACAGTATTTACGAGAATGGATTCGATAGCTACAGTAAATGGTAAGTACATGAGATATTAATAAAGGTGAGAAGGAGTTTAGAAAGAAGATTCACGTGTTTCGGAGGATAGTTGTTACCAGATTAAATGGAGCCACTAGTGAATAGACCAACCGTGATTAGCTTGGGATGGACTAGAGGAATTTCGAAAGAATTAGAGAGAAAAGTAAAGATCTGGAATTTTCGTAGAATTAGATGATGGTGTTATGATAAATGTGATATATAAAGTAGTAATGTGACGTGATATAAGCAAAATTTGTTCTATAAAATAGATTTGTTGGCTGTTGGATGGACCTATTCTACTTAATAACTGCAAAGATGATGATGGGAGTACTACCAGTATGGAAGCTTTGAAATGAAGCTACGAATAAGATAATATGCAACGACAGCTGAAGTTTTCGTCGATTAAGGAATGTAATAGGCCCAATGAAGGAGAGAAGATAAATGGAAGTGAATGGACCTTTGTGTGATCATTTCTTTAACTTGGTATCTTGTTATAGTAAGGATAACCAGATGTGTGATTTTCAACATTTTTAAACAAGTTTTCGAAAGAGAATTTCCCTTATAAAAAAAATTCTAAAAGCCTTTTTGGAATAAAATGAGTTTTAAACATTTGTTGTCAAGTTACTACTTGAGTTTCTTGTTTGTTAAAACACCCGGATTACCTGGAAGGATGCTGTTTCAGACTTAGTATTGCTAATTCAAAGAACGAAGTAACCCGCGATTATGAAGAAGTTGGTTATTCCTAACAGTAAGGTGCAAGTATTGTTTGATAAGATTAACAACGGAATCAGTGTACGGAGTAACTATTCATCCAATTACTGGGACTATCAGAGTTCAAGGAATTCATCGATTTAACAAAAGCCTGAGCATGACCGAAGAAGATTGGGAAGATTTCTAGACTTTTCTACAAAAATAATATTATTAACAAAAGGATCATTATGTTGAATGATTCATGGTTATTTTAAATTAAAAAGAGGAAACTCGAGGTTTTCTGATAGGAACGCCATTATGATCAAATTGTTAAAGTATTATACGTGTAGATACGATGTTACAGACGCAAGACTTAACAAGAAATAATTTACCATTATATTTAGTTTTCGAAGGCATTTCCGCGTACCTTCTAAAGTTGTTATATGACATAATTGGGATATGATCGAACAATCTCGAAAGATGAATACAAGTGAAATGTGGATGGTGACCAATGGTATCATTCTTTTCCTCAATATTACAGCGTATATTCCTTTTTAATTCCTAAAAATGTATGAACTTCTTTTCTTAATAAATCCTTCTTGATGATATCAAAAAGGAGAATGTTGCATTCCTTTCAAGTTTAATTGTTCCCCTCAAGTTTTGCTCTCTGATTGGGACAAACAGTGTTATGGTGAAACGCTTTGTCGAAATGACAAAGAGTTGGGTGGGACGCCACCTAATCATGTGTTGTATGCCATATGGTATGAAAGACTGGCCATCTTAAGTACCAATGTGATTGTCTCATTCATATTCAAATCATTACTTCTTCTTTCTATTCAACTTTAAGTTTATTAAATTGTGAATCCTTTTGGTTGTTTCGTTGTACTGTCATTCTTTATAGAAGTTTTTCAAACAAAAGTCAACGTATTATGAACCAAGCGGGCAAAGTTCCATCTACCTCTCATGCATGGAAAGGAAATAAGGGCATTTGGCGAGGATTGCAAATCACTAGCCTTAGCCAGGGATGCACTAAGAGTCAAGGGAATCTACTTCAATAAGGAATACGTCTCCAAGAACGAGAGTTTACGATATGTCTGTGAAATATGTTATTCAGAATACGGATGTGATGACGGGAATGACTATTGTGGATACCTTATGCGTTAAAGTATTGAAAGAAGCGGGAGCAACTTGATCGTTTATCTTTCAAGGTTTTGTTGATAAGATGAATTACCCTGTTGAATTAATAAGATTATGACTAAAGGACTAGCAAGTTAAGAACGTGTAATTATTAAATAAGTAAGTACCAATGGTGGAATTGAGATTTCTTGACATAAGTTGTGAGGAATTGATATCATTTGATATAAGAGGATTGGAAAATATTCTAAGGAATGGATTAATTATTTAAGCGTGATGCCCAGATAGACCATCGTGATGGAAGATAGTTCTGAAGACGCCAAATGAGAATATGAAGAGGTTTAAAGGGCGAATGAAGGTAAATAACTTGTTAACAATGATTTAAGTTAAAAGGTTACAGTGACCAAAATGTAAGCGCTATGGAGATTATAAATAAAGGTCAAGAGCAAACAGAATTTGAAGATTTTATAGTCTCAAGATATGTTTCCAGACGAGTTACCAATATTTCCTTCAGATAGAGAAAGTGAGTTTATGATTGACTTAGCACCTGAAATGAAGCCAGTGTCCAAAGCCCCGCACAGAATGGAGCCAGACAAAATAAAAGAGTTACCAGAGCAAACGCAGGAGATGATTAAAAGAGAAAGCAAATGGACCAAATGTACCCCCTAAGATACACCGACATGATTTGTTAATCAGAAAAATGGAAGAATGAGATTATGTGTCGACTAGCGTAAGCTCAACAAGTTTACTCTCAAGAGCAAATATCTGTTACCTCGAATCAATGATTTGTTTGATCAAATGAAAGAAGCAAAGTATTTTTATAAGATTGATTTAAGACTGGGTATATTACCAATTGAAGATAGAACCTATGGACATATCAAAGATAATATTCAGAACTAAGTACTGCTGTTATAAAATTCTAGTAATGTTATTTGGATTAATTGATATTCCAGTAATATTTAAATGTGATGAACAGAATCTTGAAGGAGGATCTGGATAAGTTGTATTATATTACTTAAAGCCAAAGGAGAACCATGAAAAGTACTTAATGATAGCTGGGAAGTTGAAAAAGAAAGAAGTTGTATGAAAAGTTTACAAGGTGAAAGCTTTAATGGCAGGGAGTATAATTCTTAGCATAGATAGTCAGTGAGGAGGAGACAAAAGGGGATCCAGCAGAAATTAAAGATAGTATGAATGAAGAAAGACCAAAAGCACCAACAAAAGTAAGAAGTTTTATTATTAACCGGCTATTATCAGAAATTTGTTCAAGATTTCTTGAAAGTTGCAATACCTTTGACGAAGCTAACCAGGAAAAGCAAGAAGTTTATATGAAATGGAGAAGGGTGAAGAAAGTTTTGCGGAGTTAAAGGAAAGAATGGTTACAACACCTGTTTTATCACTTTGAAAGTATCAAGGAGATTTGGTAATTTATAGTGACACTTCTCATAAGGGAATAGGATGTGTGTTGATGCAGCACAATAAATTTATTGCATATGCATCCAGACAACCGAAACCTTATGAGCAGAAGTACCCTACTCATAATTGGGAATTAGCAGCAACAATAATATTTGCTTTGAAAGATTGGGAAACATTATATGTATAGAGAAAGATGTGAGATATATATGGACCATAAGAGTTTGAAAGTATGTGTTCATGAGGAAGAGCAAATGTAGTGGCAAGCGATAAGCAAAAAGGAGAGAACGAACATAAAGACTGCACCAGAAGAATTATCTATGGAATTTTAGAAGTTGGAATTGGAAGACAGAATTCATAGTCCAAAAGGAGCAAAGATAGATAGTATGACCTTTCAGTCGAAGTTGTTAAGAGAAAATAAAAAGATATCAAAAGAAGATGATTGATCAGGATGTTAACAGTTAGCAAGAGGAGATAATGGATTACGATATTAACAATTTAATGAGAGGAAATTTATGCACTTAAAAGAATAATCACGGTATCCTCAGATTTCCTTTCAGAACTTGGATGCTACAAGTGGCAGAATTAAGGAAAGAAATTCTAAAGGGAATTTACAATCCTAAGTATTTAATCCGATCAAGAAATACCAAAATATTCAGAAGTTTAAAGAAGAATATTGATAGCCGAGTATGAAAAGGAAATTCCACAATGGATCAGGAAGTGTTAGAGGCCTAGTGGATTATTGCAACCATTAGAAATACGGAATGGAAATAGAAGTGTATCACTCTGGATTTTATAGTCAGTTTACCAAGAACGGAAGCAAACCACGATGCTAATTAAGTTATCATGAGCAAGTTGGCTAAATCAGCTCATTTCTTGCCCATTAATGAAAGATATACACTGGATAAGTTGGTTCACATGTATTTGAAGGAAATAGTAATTTGTCATGGGGTCCCTGCGTCTATTGTATAAAGTCAGGATCCACGATTCAATTCAGGATTTTGCAAAGGTTTTCCAGAATGTTAGGCACCAAGTCAAATATGAGTACAACTTATCATCCGCAGACTGACGGCCAAGAGCGAGAAAATGATCCAAACAATTGGGGACATGTTACGTGTTTATGCCATTAATTTCAAAAGAAAATTAAGGCGAGCATTTGCCTTAGTAGAATTTGCTTCCAACAACAACATCTATCGTGCCAGTACTGGGATGCCGCCATACGAAACTCTTTATGAACGTAAATATCGATCACTGGTATATTGAGATGAAGTTGGCAAACGTGAAATATTTAGATTAGAGTTACTACAACAGATAAAGGAAGCTATTGAGATTATTGAGAAAAGGATAAGTGCCATGCAAGATTGTTAAAGAAAATGTGTAGATCAAGCTAAAAAGAGTACAAAATTTAAAGAAGGAGATTTAATATTGTTAGCAGTGTTACCATGAAAAGGGATCATCCAGAATCGGAAGAGAAAATAAAGTTGAGTCCGAGATACGTTGGACCTTTTGAAATTTCGAAATGTATCGGTAAAATAGCATACGAATTAGCGTTACCCAGCATGGGTAACATATTCATAATGTTTCTATGTGACAAGGTTAGAAAAGTACGGTATAGAATTTTAGACATGCGATAGGATGTGAGTCGATAGAGCTTCAGGCGGAATTATCCTATGCTGAGAATCCAATAGAGACTGTAGAAAAGAAAAAGAAAGTATTAAGAAAGAAAGTTATAAAGTTAGTAAGATTATTGTGGAAACCAAAGGGTTGAAAGGATAGCCCAAGGTTTAGAAAGTGATATAAGTGAAATACTGCCCTGAGTTATTTGCTTAAGTGATTCTGAGGACAGAATCCTTTTAAGGGGGAAGGATGTAATATCCGGGATATGACGTGTAATTATTTTTGTTAATAATAAATATTATGTGATTATTATATGAATTTTGGTAATTATCTGTGAAGTGGTATATGTGCTTAGATATGTAAATATGATATAATTTGAGTATTTTAATTTTTATATGTCCAAAATAAATTATAGATAATTGTCATATCTTCCTATTTATTTTTATGATGATTTATGATTTTATTGGACATTTATGGATTTTATAATTTCTTTTTTCGAGTAATTGCAAACTATTTTATATAATCAGGAACCAGCCGACCTCAACCGTTTTTACGTTTTTATAACCCGAAACTCTTCCGAGAACTCCTTCCTAACCTAATTGTAATATTCCGAGCATTTTCTATGTTTCGACTTTTTCGATCCGGCGTACGGTTTGTCTTGTGCGGGTCCCGACGCAATATTTTCGATACAATATTCGTTTCGGTAAATCAATCAAACTCGTATTTTTTATAAACGGGATCTTTTTATTAAACTATTATAATTATCACCTATTAATACGTGTAACCAGGCGCTGAGACCAAGACCGTAGTACAAATTGTACAGATTTGGATAATTATCCCGAAAACCGGTACCGTTTGGATCCGTTTTTATAAATAAAAGTACTATTTTATATCCGGAATGATCCAACGGGATACTAATTTCCCGTAATTATAAATAGCCTTTACCGTATTTTATTTCGTACAGAAAATCATTTGCAGCCAGTAAATTATATAATTTTGCAGAGAAAATACTTATATTCATATAAACTTCTGAGAATCAAACTGCAATTTCAAGGCATTACCGGATTCCGATTGGAAAGCTCGAGTACTCAAAACGAAGGTCTTGAGGTGTTTAATCAGAATCAATAAGCCTTACAACTGCAGAATCAAAGGGTATTTTTCTATAATTTTTATTAATTTCGAATTATTTTGATTAAAAATATGAATTTTTGTTCGGATGATTGTTTGAATGATTTGATGCTTGTATGTTGTAGAACTTTTCTTCCTGATGATTTTGATATGTCATATAACTGATTTGGAGTTCAATAACATGTTCAAAATTGAGTTTGATTTTCGAATTTTGAAATTAGGGTTTATAACCCGTATGAATGTTCTCGATTTAATTTGGGGGTTTCTTATTTAGGGATTAACAGATATTCTAGATGGGTGGGTTTTGTTCCCCTTGAAATTTTCAATCGATTGGTATATAGTATGTTAACAGACGATCCCTGGTTCGAAGGGAGTTGTCATTTGAAGTTTCTTCGAGTTCACCGGAAACCGGCGAACTTCTCGACCAATTTCCGGCCAACACAGGGATTGTTAGGACGAATTGATTGTTGGGTTGTGTTCTTGGTGAGCCATAGTTGTGATCTGGAGGTGATGGTGGGGTGAGGATGCCGGAATCGTCTTCTCCAGCGAGACAGGACATTTTCCGGCAAACCCCTGCAAAAATTGCAGTTTAGTACCTGTGGTTTTGAAAGAGAAACAGTTCAGTCCCTGAACTTTCCAGACTTCGCAAAAATAGGATTCCTATTTATAAATTATTTAAAAATCAAATTTTCTATTTATTTTAATTATAAAAATTCATTTTTAATTACTGAAAATTCCAAAAATTATTATTTTAATTCCAAAAATTATTTTTAATTCAAAAATAAATCTGAATTAATTAGTTAATTAATTTTAGTTAATAATTAGTTGATTAATTGGTCAATTAATTTGAAAATTAATTGATTAATTGATTTAATTAATTATTAATTGATTTTAATTAATTATTTAATTAGATTTAATTATTTATAAATGATTTAAAAATTCCGAAAAATAGTTTCGAGCTTTAAAATATTATATTAAATTATTTTCAAGGCTCGATAATTATTATAAAATTATTTTGAAGCCATATTTGGCTAACCGAACCCTGTTTATTGTTTTAAAATTGATCCAACGACCCGTTTTAACTCCAATTTTTTTTTTAAAAAAATTATATTAAATATTCGAAAGACTGTTTATGGCCCGAGACTTCCTTATAAATGAAATTTCATTGATTGTTTAACGTGCTCTGTGTTATATGTGACTTATTTGTTTGACTGTCGGTCTATGTGATCAGTGTTTAGTTGTTAAGCATAACTTTTAATCCGTAAATCGGATTTGGGTGAAACGAAGGGTAGATGAAACCTTATGACATCCATTTGACGATTAGAATAATGTGAGATGAATATTGATAGATACTTATGATGCCTAGAAGAGTAAACAAGGCATAGAAAAGGGAAACAGGTGATCAGAAAATGAAATCGATGCGTAGAAAATACAGCAGGTGATCAGTGAATAGAAGCAAGGCATAGAAAAGTAGACGAGTGATTGTTGAATAAAGTCAGTAGACAAGTACGAGTGAAGTTGGAATCGATTGTGATAAGGCAAGTACTACTAAACCTTTTTCGAGATATAATGCAAATATTTTTAAATTTTCTCGTGGCAAATTTTTAAGTAGTCAAAATAATTATGTTTTATATTGTAAGTACTTTAAATCCTTCAGCCTTGAACCTAAGCCACATCATTTGATCTTTGAGTCGTAAGCCTTATTCTTTGTGAACCATTTCTTGTTACCAGATATTAAACCACACAAATACGATACTACTCCACAAATATATACCCATCATATACCAAACACTGGAACAGAAGTACTTAAACATACAGAAACTTTTATACTCCACCATACCTTGTGACATCAATGAACTAAACCTTGTAAGATTATTGTTCATCTAATACCCGATTCTCCTACAGGCTGAAGGCCATTTCATATACATACTTTGATACACCATTGTGATACTCATGAAATGCATCATGCCTTTATACAAATGTTTCATCATTGTTGATTATGATCTTATTTCACTAAGTTATATTGTTATTCATATTAAATTGCTTTAGAATTGGATAGTTTTCTTTATGTGGACCAGATTCGTGGTTAGACCAGATTCGTGGTCGAATTAGGCCAATGTGTGCCTTGGATCCAGTTTATAGAGCAGAGTTGTGTGCCTTGCTCGGGGTTAGTGCGTGACTAATCAGCAGCCTAACCTTGGTTTTAAAATTTAAAATGAATATCCGATTCTAATGATTGTTTAACAAGAAACTTGATTCCTCTGAATCATCTCATTTGATCATTGATTAACCTCAGTTACTGTTAGTGTGACTTGCTGAGCTAGTTAGCTCACTCTTGCGAATCTTTTTATGTATTCTATAGTTAAGAAGGATACGGTTGATAGCGGGGTTTCTCAGTTCAATGTACGAGCTAGGATTCCAGATTGAGTTGGAACGAGCTAGCAGGAGCTTATTACGATAGCGAGATAGTAAGATTGTAAGAATGATTTCATTATCAGTTGTAAGTTAAACTAGTTGGGATTTGGTATGTTTTAATATAAGTTAAGGATGTGGCTTATTTTCATACTCTAACATGTTGCGATCCGTGGTTATGTAAAGCAGGATCATTGCAAATAATATTTCATATACAGGTTTATATATTATGTATGTGTTGTGGACCCCAAACTTCTAACCCGGGTTTGGAGGGCGCCACAATATCAACACTAACTCCTCTCAAGAACATCATGTTCTTGAGGCAACAATCATTAACCTTAAAACTAATTAACTAAACATCAAAATAATATCAAATCAATCATCAAAACCATATTTATATCCAAGATCCTTACTTTTCTTGAAACTTAAAACTTAAACAAAGTTTGGATGAATGTTTATACCTTCCTTGAAGCTTGTTAATACTTAATAAAGGCCTAAAATCCTTGATGAAGCCATGGTCTAGCTTTAGGAGCTTTAAACTTCCATGAAAAATCAAGAAAACAATTTAGTGATTTTCGGACTTACTATTCACCCTCAACTTCAAATATTTCTATAAAATTGAAAACTTCATGGATGGGCTTGAAATTTGGTGTGTGACTTACCCCATGACATGGAAGAGGTGTGTTTAAAATTTGGTGATTTGTGAATGAATAGAACATGAGATATAAATTTTTCTTTCCATGGTGTTTTTGAAATCAGCATTGTATTTTGAAGAGAGAGAGAGAGAGAGAGAGAGTTTTATACTTTCTTGAATGCTTCTTTTGGAAGATTTTAAAAATATGATTTAGTATATAACCTAGTACAAGTATATCTTTGCATATCTTAGCTAGCTTACTAGGTTTACAATCTAATCTATCTAGTTTAGATTCTAGGTTTACTATTCTAGCCTTTAGGTCATTATGCTATCTAGTTTAGGTTACTATTTAACAATTTAACCATGGTTAGTTTCTTACCATGGTTATTTAGTTTAGTTATCTTGGTTCGATACGTTTATTTATTCTCTTACGCGTTTGCTTGGTCGCTTATTTCATTTTCGTAATAATTATCGTAAACGATTCACGGTGTAAATCATTTCTTATACGTTCTTTATGTTTTGAAGTATCGTTCTTGGATATAAATCTGTAGGATTTTAAATTTGTAATTATATTTTGATTCTCGTAATCCTTGATGGTTCATATATACCGTCATTTTTCAAAGTTTGTTTTCTTCGAAAACTAATAGCGTTTAAATACACTCATTTGGTATGTAAAATCACAATATCAACTCGGAATCTTAAATTAAAAACTCGTATATGGTGTGGTCGTAAAAAATTTTATTAAACCACAAGGTTACTATTCATAAAGGTGTTTTACCGATGTCTAAAATTTGGGTTTTTACGGTCTTCCCCCCTTAAAAGGATTTCATCCCAGAATCAGTTTAGAAATAGGTGGGGATACGCTTCCCATGACCACCTCGAATTCTCACGTTGACTTCGCAGTATTGGGTCTCTTCCATAAAATTTCCACTCACCCCTCAAATATATTTCCAGGTACTCATCCTTGTAGACCTATGACCTCTACACGTTATTCCATAAATGCTAAGTCAGGCTGCAAGTTTATTAGCTCATCTTCAATCATATGTTTGGCGTTGACGGTTAAATTTTCTAACCTCGATTCCTGGTACTCGTTATATACTTGGAGACCGTTCGGCGATGGTGCTAATTTATAAGTCAATTTTCTTAGTCCTTTAATTCTTCAACTGGTCCAATAAACCTTGGGTTCAACATTTCTTTCCCTTTCAAATCTCATCACTCCCTCCCCGGGAGGCACTTTTAACAATACTTGGTTTGTTACTTCGTACTTCATGTCTTTATAGTTCTGGTCCACATATCTCTATTGTTTATCCTGGGCTGCCACTAGTCGGGTTCTTATAAGTTCTCGAAATTCCTTTGGTCTGTTGACTCAACAATGGTCCAAGTATCCCCCGCTTACCAACTTCTTCCCAATCTAAGGGAGAACGTTTCTTTCTTCCGTACAAAGCTTGGTAGCCGTTCCAATGCCCGTATGATAACTCATTATTATCGATAATTCAATTAACGTCAACTGGTCACTTCATTTCCCTTAAAATCGATAATATGGACGATTAGCGCATCTTCTAGTGTTTGGAATCATCCTTCGACTTATTCGTGTACCCATACATCGCTCCTACTAGTGCTAGAGTTTCATTCCTTAACGGTTTCCCATTTTGGCGCATCATCTCGGTCGATTAATTCATGTAAGAAGTTCTCATTGCATTTCTTCACGCTCGTCTCCTGCTACACGTTTAGCGCCAGATTTATCATTTCTTCCCGTAGTAACGTAAGGCACGTCGGGTCCTGTTGCCATCTTGAAGGAAGCACCGTTTCATATGCAATTGATTGATACGCTTTTAGAGTCATGGAACTCTCAGCTTCCGTTATCGGTCGGACTTCTTTAGTCATTCCCCGTATAATATCTATAGTACTACGATACCTTTTGGGTCGTACTTGTTATTCTCGCTAGCGCCTTAGACGTATTCGCGTTTATTGGTACCTGCTACCAGTGGCCTTTATAGGGCGTGTACGATCTTCTTTGCCTTCTATCAGCTCCGACAATGACATCCTTCATTCTTCCACGTTGTCCTTCGTAAGGGATATCGGCATCTATTTTTCGTATGCTCGCGTGGTAAGTATATCTATACAAATTTTCTGTCAATGATAGGCAATTCTCCAAACTGTTCTAAAAAAAAAGCAAGTCGATAGAGTTATCTTCAATGGTCTGGATAGTCCTCCCTATCTACTTGTTGATTTGAGAACTCTAAGTCGTGCCTCTGTTCGTCCCTTCTCGCGAAATATCTTGGGTCCTTGTGTGGCGCGATATCACGGGGTCTCTCTATCACCAATTATCTCTTTCGCGTTCATAACAATTTTATAGAGCGGAGATCTATTATTTGCAAAATAAAATAAATGGTCTTATTTAATCCATCACTCAAAATCCTCAAATAGCATGATGGCTAACCTGGTTCTTGATAATCCTCCTTCAAAATTTATTATAATTAATTCTTACTCCCATTTGGGTCATCTACAAGTCGTAATCGCCAAAATTTTAATCCTTGCCTTTCCGTTTTCATTTTTAACCATGTCGAATACTTACTTACCTACTCAATGATATCCCTTTTCATATTCTGTCATGACTAATATCCGTTTACGTTTTTAGGCATCTTTAAGTCTTCTTGTTAAGAAATAAAGGGTTCTTTTCATGCGATCCTTCTCATCAGTTATTCTGAGATTTGTCATCCTCAATATATCTTTTCCTAGTTAAAGTATCGGTCGGCCACCACATGGGCCTTTCCTTGATGATAATAGATTTCTCAATCATAGCCTTTGATCAATTTGACTATAGCCTCTATCTCGTGTTCAGTGTAAGAAAAAAAAATTCTAAAATTTCCTCATAAGTAAACTCCTTGTCCCTTTCAGTTCGAACCTTATCATAATTATTCTAGATCAATATTAGGACGCCTTATGTCACGGTCCTTAAGCTGCGTAGATGTATCATTACATTTCATACAAAATCCTATTTTTATTGTCGAGTATTTCTAACAAGAGGTTATTACTAATCTTACCTTCACTTTTTCAAAATTCTATTCCTCGAATTCATACATGCTTGGTCTTTTCCGAATTCATTAGTACCTATCCCGATAATGTTTCATAGAAGCGTACCTCACTAATCATGTTGGTATCTCTATTATCGTTCTTCTATAAACATGTCAAAGACCCTTATGATAAAAACTAAACATGGCATTCCCTTTTTATAACAACTTACTCATCATGATGCTCCGATTACACCACCATAACACTGATTTTTTTAGTCTCATATTACAACTATTGGTTCTCAACTATACCTCTCTTTGTTCGGAAGGCAATCAGCCTTGAAAGAATGATTTTCATGATATCAATCATAATTTAGACAATTTAACAAGATTTCAAAATATAATACTCGAAGAAATAATGAGCTCTGAATAAAAGAGTCGCAAACACTCAAAAGATTTATAACTTGGAAGAAAGAGTACAACAAGGATTATCCTTCCATGTCCTTAGAATTTTATATTATGATGTTATAGAGAATATCCCTTGAAAACAATGATTGCTGGATAATAACATTATACGAACAATACTTGTAAGATTTCCCTATTGAAAGAATACTTTTCTTTTCGAGTAATGAAAGAAATTCTGAATAATATCCTAAAAAGGTTAACCATTGAGGTTTCAAAAAGATGCTATTTTGACAGAAGGAATTTTATTCAGTGATTAACAAATAAAAAAGTATGTTGTTCTTCAATCACTTTATAATTTTAAATGGATATTCGTTATATAAATGAAAGAATAGAAATTTCGTGAATGAAATATTACATAAAACTGAATATGAATTCTTGTTTGAGTGGGCGACCTAGTTAGGTCTCAATTAAATTATTCTTTGAAAATTTCATCCACAATTAGTCTTGCATATATAATGCATCATGTAAAATAAAATAAATGATTGGAAGTGGAACTAGAAAAATAATAACTAGTCCATATCAAGCAATATTATCAACCGGCTAAGAAAATGGCCAGCTCAATTGGTTTGGCCCATAGCAACTAGCTAGGACGATTAGCTAGGCTTCCGTCGTATTAATTAAAATTTCGACTAGTTAGGAGAATTAACTAGTCATTCATGAGAATATATGCAACTAAGCATATTTCATTTTATTAAAAACATCTCAACATCATAACCACTTAAGAAATTTGTGGCTACCCGGATGACGATTTTGAAATTAAGAGTTTTCAAATTTGGGTCGAGAAAGACAATTGTAACTCTGAATCGAGTGGTCTTGGCATCGGAACAATCGATAGCCTCTCATCAAATATTTATTTCCAATAAGATGGTACACTCAGAGGTGCCCTTGTTCACATACTTTATCAGATTCTTAAATAGATTTGAATTCGGAATACCAATAACAAATTGATACCCTTACTATGATTTCAAAGTTCAATATACAATCTCATCCCGAATAGAAGAAAAGGATTACCGAGGAATCTACGGATATTAAATCATTCATGTTTTTAATAATTTATTAAATATTTACAATCTCGACTGAGAAGAGTAAATAGGAAAAATGAATCAATTGAAGATACTCATTACGAATATTCATCGATAAATTGAGGAAAATTTATTAAAAATCTCTGGAATAATTGAAATGAAGTATAAATAGTTCTGAGGTGAAAAAGAACATCATAATCTATAAATAAAAGTTCATGTATCAACTAAAAGAAATGAACAAGTCCTGATGCGAAGAAAGACTATTCAAGTTGTTGGTCACATCAGAAGTTCAAAGTAGGGAACTAAAAGGATTGCCTGATATGATTCATCAAGGCAATGTGAATGATAAACAGTTTGGAGGGAGTAGTGTGACGGTGAGTAGATGCCAAAATAATTCACTGATTATCCTAACTATCATCATTATCCGTCCGAGGATGATCCCATTTCTTCATTTTCGCAATTCCATGTTTCAACTAGTGTCTCCCTCAATCATCATTTTAAAATCGCTTACTAATCTTGACTTTCTCATGTATATCTATCATTCCAGTATTTTACCTCGAAGACCTTAATCAGAAATATTCTAAAAGCATCTGTTAAGCCGATAGGGGCCTGCTACACACATTCGTTACTAATTACAAGTGGTCAGTTCCCCCTGGGAACAGATGAAAGAGATCTTTTAGGAATCTCAATGCAGTCCATAAGTTCGGTGGCATGTCTGTGTAAGTGACAATACATTACCGAATATATTAGAGGTCTACGAGTATATATACATAGTCTCTGACATCATTTCTACCGAAGAATTTCGCTCTAGACTCACTGGTCTAAGCCATGTTTTGTTGATTAATTTTCTTGAATACCTTGAACTTGATTTTAGCATGCTTCGATAATTTCCTATATTGACAATTACTTATAATTCGAATCCCTTGAACTACATTTGTTAGATAAATACCCTTTATTAACATACCCAAACTTTGTAACTGGATATACTCGTGTACTACACTCGATATTAGACACCCTTAGCTTAGTTGATTATAGTTATAACTCTTTTTCAATACTTTCTTCCCTGGTTATTGAACCATTGATACTAATCCTTGAATTATAATTCTATTGCTTAGAAACCTTGTAATTTCCTATGACATCAGTTTTATAAAAGATAATTGATTTTTAAACAAAAAATGTTTTCTTGAGAATTAGTGAATTGGATTAAGGTTTAGAGTCACTTAACAAGCCCAAATAGGATTAGGATATATAATTATACATATGAGAATTACTCCAGCTGAAATTTGGATGATTTCTGTTGTTAGGATGATAAGTAGCTGGCACAGGCTGCTGCGGTCGCTGATAATTATTCACATACTGAACAGATTCATTAACAAGAGAACACTGATCCATAGCATGAGAACCTGCACAAAGTTCACAGACCATAGCTATCTGATTAACTTCATAGGTGGCTAGAGAATCGACCTTCATAGACAGCGCTTGGAGCTGGGCTGCAATAGCTATAGCTGCATCAACTTCCAGAATACCTGCTACCTTCCCAGGAATCATCCTTTGAGTTGGGTTTTGATGCTCATTTACAGCCATAGTCTCAATAAGATTATAAGCCTCAGTATAGCTTTTGGCCCACAAGGCGCCTCCAGCTGCTGCATCGAGCATGGGCCGAGATTGGGCCCCCAAACCATTATAGAAACCAATGATCACCATCCAATCAGGCATACCATGATGTGGACACTTTCTCAACATCTCCTTATAGCGCACCCAAGTTTCGCACATGGATTATGTAGGCTGTTGCGCAAACTGAGTAAGAGCACTCCTCATAGCCGCAGTTTTCGCCATTGGATAGAACTTTACCAGAAACTTTTGCGCAAGATCTTGCCAAGTAGTGATGGACCCAGCTGGTTCAGAATGTAACCAGTCCTTAGCTTTATCCCTCAGAGAGAATGGGAAAAGCCTCAGCTTGATAGCCTAATTAGTCACACCATTATATTTGAAAGTACTACAGATCTTGAAAAAAATTCCTGATGTGCATGTTGGGATCTTCAGTAGCAGCACCTCCAAAAGAAACATAATTATGCACCATCTGAATAGTGCCCGGCTTGATTTCAAAAGTGTTACCCTGAATAGCCGGGTGAAGGATGCTTTACTGAATGTCATCAATTTTAGGCCGAGAAAAGTCCATAAGAGCTGGATCTGCCGGAACTATACGATCACCCATGATTACTAGTTCTTTCTGCTCACTTTCTGTATCTGAATCATCAAAATCTGTCTTCTCCGGATATCAAGAACTTCGTCCGTCTCCTCAGCCATATCTAAAGTCCTCTTGCGAGTACGAGAACGTGTTTGCATAAACGCTCGCTAAAGTACCTGAAGTACAACCGGAAACAATAAGTAACAAGTCTTAATCAATGAGTCCTAATGACCACTGATGGTAAGTACATAAACTAAACAAATATGCCGAGTCCCCGGCAGCGGCGCCAAAAACTTGTTAGGGCGGAAAACACGTGCTAATAATACACGCAAGTATACTCGTTCGCAAGTAATATAGAATACTTTCTAGTTCGTTCCCACAGAGACTCAGACTAATTATGTTCAATTAACACTTAATCACCAATGTATAATTACTTCTCAATGTCAAGACAATAACACTTAGATTTGATTAACTAATTATTAACTAAAATTAACTACGAGAATTAAGCACTTAATTGACACTTCAATTAACAATATTAAACACACATGAGATCACAACTTCATTACTACTTCCTTCAGTAGTTATTATTATTACCCTTAGCATGTAACAGTGATGATATTAATTGAACAACACGAAACTGATAAAAGCCAACTTTCATTGTACTAATACCATTCTACCAAACATCCACAATTAAGATAGAAGTTGAATAGGCATCAATTATGTTGAGACCCTATATGTCTACAGAATTTGACAACATAACGATTTAAGCACAAGTTATTCCTTATGATTACACAGGGCAAGTAAAACGGTTAGAGTTACCCACTAATCATGCATACACATACATGAACCTATGCTAGCATGGCAAGTTTTAAACCTCAAGATCCACTTTCGCTTCACAAGAGATTAACACCCTATCTTATATGTTCGCGACGCACACAAGACGAATAAGCACAACCAATATTAGATATCATACAATCATCACACACTAAGGTATTAAACAACTACATAAAGAATACCACAGAAAATCCGTTACGACCCCATGATCACGATTAGCCCATGATAGAACTCATCGTCACCATAGGTTCATATGAAAACATGATAATAACACACGAGAATAATTACTAAAACTACTTATATTAAACCAGAGCACGTCACAAGAGTAAATAGGTTCAAAGTAAAGAAAACTAGCATCCACTGTTACAACGAAATAAAGAATCACAATAAAATATGCTTCTTCTTCGTTGCTATGTGCTAAAACGGTCTTCTTCCTTATCTCCTTGCTCCTCGATTGATACTACGATTCAACACCCGTGAAACGTCTCTGAAAACTACTTATATAGGATTCCCACAAAACCCAGCTATCTCAGAAGTTTGAAGCTCAACAGAATTAGGAGTCTAAAAATAATTATTTTAATTTACGTCCCTGAGCGGCCGCTGTAACACCCCCAAATCCGGGGTCGGAGATCCGGGTTGTCACGAGTTCCATTTCCCTTAATAACACTTAATCTTAATAAACAACCAACTACTGCGTACTGTGACCCCACAATATACACACACACACACACCATAAGTTATAGTCTCAGAGATGAATACCAAAAATAACACAAGTCATTTTATTCCACAATTATAAGCCATTACACCTCAAAAGGGTTTCTGAATAGATTTACATTTCTTTGCCATTATTACAATTCATAAGTATACATAAGTCTGGTACATAAGAAGTTGAAAGCCTAGCCTATTGGGAATTCCTACCTCAGCTACAGCGGCATCAACGCCTACAAGAAACTGCGGAATGTTTCCTATCCGCTCACAAATTGGGAGCTTGATATCTTAACGCGACCAAGTCACAAAATATTCAGTATATATACATATACTTTTCAAAATCTTGGAATTCCTCTTCCATGCATAATATACACAGAGTTCCAGTTTATAACTGTATAAAAATATCGTTGCAAGGTAATCTCATATATCTAACCTTGTCTCAACGTTTTTCAGAAAATCTTTGTCATGCATAAGATAATCATTAACTAGATATAAGTTGAAAAGATGAAGTTACAAGACACTCCAATATACTTATATCTTTTCCGAATACTACTTGAACTATCACCGTTCAAGGTATAATCAATTTCAAAAGTTCATCACATAGATGAGACTACAAGACAAGATCTGAATAGATTCAATCTTTGAAATATCATTCAAAAGAAATGAAGTTACGAGATACTTCATTAAGTCCCGATATATATATATATCCATATATATCTCTCATACATTTCCTGAAAACCTCTGTCATGTAAAGTATGAACAGAGTTGCAATATCCAATGAATTTGGAAAGAAAAGAATTTTGGCATAAACCTGATATCTTGCTGATCAGGCAAAGATACCAATAAGTAACATTTTCTACTAGTAGATGGACGAATTCCCCACTGGTCATCACCCTGGCCGCATTAGGACCTATGCGGGACTGCCACTCAGCCACTTACGCATTGATGGACTCCCACTGAGCCACTTATACTTTCATGGACGCCCACTGAGCCCATGTTGCTTATGCCGACTCAAATAGCTGGACTTACTTCCCAAATGTTGAGCAAGTAATCAAGATGTTTTCTCAAAACAGCAACCTCGTTGCGAATATAAAATACACCACAGAGCCGGATCCCTCAAGTTTTGAGCGAGTATTTAAATCCCCTTTGAAAGGAAGATCTTAAATATAAAATTGAGTTTTGGGATCCGCTCTAACTTTTAAAAAAATCATTTTGAAGACTCTAAACCATTTTAAAGAATGTTTAGAGTAACGCTGATTTAATAAAATAAATCAGTCCCGATATGTTAGAAAATATCTGAATATTATTAGTTAAATAATATTCCCATAAAGGATAATTTCTATAAAAATAATTGAAGTAGAAGTTTTAAAACTCATACTTGAAATGAATAATAAATAACCAAAGATATACTTATTCGAAAGTACGATCTTTATTTGAATAATCGAAAATAAGTTTGATTATCGAAACATTATTCTTTAATAAAATAAAGAATATTACTTAATAAATAAGCAGAGTCATAAGTCCTCGAATGAATATTCAAAATAATATTCATTAAATAAAATAAACGGAGTCATAAGTCCTCGAATGAATATTCAAAATAATATTCATTAAATAAAATAAAGTTGTTGAATAAACCTTATTCGACTAATAGTTTTGAAAACTATATATATATATATATTATACTCGGGAACATCGACTCCCGGTTTAGCAATATGTTCACCTTTGGATCCCCTATACTAAGGGCATACGCAACTACTGCTTATCTTTAGCATAGGTATTATGCAACTTATAAGCAATCGAATCAACAATTATATATCAAGATTACGAAACAGACATGCATATATACCATATCAGCATGCTCCAATATATCGCAAGATTTGCTAATAACAAGCATGCACTTATCACAAGATAATGCATATACATATATACATCACAATAACAGTATAACGGGTAGAAAACTTGCCTGAGCGACTGGGGGTAGTAAAAGGCCTGGGGCAAGTCTGGTAACCTATAAACAACATATAAGTTGGAATTAACTAAAGTTGCTTAAGAAGCTAGACTTTAACCAATTAGACTCTAACGTTCTCTTATGGTCGCTTATACGCTTAACGATTCAATTAAGTCGCTCGAGTACCCTTGGCTCCACCATTTTTAATAAATTAACCATTAAGAATTTTAAGGCGATTCTTTCGCGAGTTCTCTACCAACTGCCTAATCCACTTTACATAATTGTTTCATACTCCATTTAGTCATTTAAGAGCCTTAACCAAGGTTTCAAAGTAAGGCGAGGGGTAATGGTTCGTTCGTGAAACGCCGTTCCTAAAAATGGTCGTTTCTCCTAAACCGTACATCAGATTCAAGCGAACCACATATCAAAATGAAGCTCATAACATGAACTATCTAAACATGGCAATGGTCAGAATCTAACAGTGAGTTCACGGGTCCTAAAGTTAAGAACAAAAACAGTCTAAGGTAAATCGGGCATTACGACGGCTATGTTTACGCGATTACCAAAGTTTATACAACTCCAAATCAATCACAAACCAACTTACAACCAACATTACAACCAAAATCCATCCAATCCTCACTACATCAGTCCATTACTTCATGTTTTATCCAACTCATTCAATCACAACAAAAGCTACTAACCATACTAAGGTTCATTAACTAATAACCAAGATTCAACCATCAAAATCACTACAAACTCAACCAAACTTTAAGCAAACAAGCATAATGCTTCCCATATACTATATCAATCACAACCATTCCTAAATACTCAAAATTAAAGCTAGGGTTTGGAGTTTATACCTTCTTGAAGCTTCTTAACATAACACAAGAGCTTTGAATGCCTAAAAGAACCTTGATCCTTGCTTATATAACTTTAAACTTTCATAAAAAATCAAGAAAACTAAAGTTATTCTTTGAAAGTTACTATTCACCATCTTCTTCCTTGAATTATTGGAAGGGAGTCATGGAGAATTGGAAGCTTAAACTCCTAGGATATGCTTATCTAATCATCAAGAAGCTAAGGAAATTACCTTGGATTTGTTCATTAAAAGAGGAAGGGCCGAGAGCTTCCTTCTTGGAAATGGAAAGTCAATTTCTAATTTTGTGTTATGAATTTTCCTTGGCTTGGTTGATATCTTTTGTTTATTAATTAATTGTTACCATGGTGAAAAATGTGTGGCTCACAATCAACCAACCAATCCTTCCCACTTTGTCATGCTTACATCACCCTACTTATGTCATCCATTTGCCACATGACTTCTCCTTATGGTGTGATGACATCATCATCCACTAAACTCTTTGATTAACCCCTAATTACTTGGCTAATGACCGCTTATCTGTTATACGGTTCGCTTAACTTTCGTTCTCGTTTATCGTTTGATGGATCATACCCGGGATCTTATTACTTGGGTTCCCCTAAACCTTTCTCAATATTTTATATTCCTTTTATGATCCTCTCTTATAATCCTTGAATTTAAATCCTTTTAATCATGTTACCTTATACTCAATTCTTTCGATATCTGGTGGATTTTCGGGAAAAATCAAAGTGTTCGAATTTGGATTCTGACGATCTTTACATACACTTATTTACTTTATGGAATACTAATACGATCTTAGAATTTCCATAACAGTACTCCTATATAGTGTGGTCTGATAATTTTCCTTAATCAGCATCATCAGTAAAAGTTACTATTCATCAGGGTTTCAAAAATTCCGAAAATCGGGGTTATTACAGTCTCCCCTTCTTAAAAGGATTCCGTCCCGAAATCAGATAGAAAATGAATAGGGATACTGTCTTGACATTGCACTTTCTAACTCTCAAGTAAATTTTTCCACATTGTGGTTCTACCATCAAACTCTAACTAGTTTGATAACCCTTCTCCTAAGCACTTGTTACTTTTCGATCTATAACCCTTCCTGGTTGCTCCATATAGGTTACGTCCGGTTGCATGTCTATGCGCTCATATGCCCCTATATGTCTGGCATCCGGATTACACTTCCTTAACATTGGTACGTGGAACACGTTATGAGCTTGCTACAGGTTCCGGGGTAGGGCTAGCTCATATGCTAACTTCCCAATACGTCTTAATATATCCAAGGGTCCAAAAATTCGTAGGCTTAGCTTTCCTTTCTTTCCGAACCTCATCCATCCTTTCCAAGGGAATACCTATAACAACACTAGGTCCCCTACTTCCTATTCTTTGTCCTTTCTTGTCAAATCAACATACTTCTTATGTCCATCTTGGGCTACTACCAGCCGTCCTCTGATCAGATCTATTATATCCTTGGTCCTTTGGACTATTGCGGGTCCGAGCATCTTGCGCTCTACAACTTCATCCTAACATAAGGGAGATCGACATTGTCTTCCCTCAAGGATCTCATAAGGCGATACCTCGATACTGACATACGATCTGTTATCGTAAGAAAACTCAATTCGCGTTAAGTGATCATTCCAAATTCTTTCAAGTCTATTGCACAGACTCTCCTCATAGCTTCTAGCATTATAGCTTTTGCTTCTCAATACCCATTCTTTTCCAGTTCGTAATCATTACTATCTTCCGTACAGAATATTATTCTAGATATACCTTTACTCGCTAGAGTTTTATAACCTTTTAATAATCGCGTCAACCTTAGTATCACGAATGCGTTTCCATTCCGAATACCACCGTACTTGATACCACTTCATCTCTAGCTGCCTCCATCTTCGAAAGCTTGGTCCTTCGTGTAGAAGTAAAAGAATTTATTGAGAGATCACTGTGATCATGAAGTTATATCGCATAGTTAGTACAGAAGGTGGCCAGCCTTTAGTACTTGACAAGCAATTAAACAAGATTTGGTATCCTACTAGGCTTCTATCACACAGATAGATAGTCATTCGACAATACCTCCCCTTATGGAAGGGTTGTTCTTCTCAGCTTATACAAAATGAAAAGGAGAGAAAAGAACGAATTGACGAGAATCATATATGAAAAATACTGCCACAAATATCTGGCTTGGAATCTACCTCTGAACTATAGAGGTTTGTCATAGGGGAACAAAACATATGTGTATATATATCAACATCAAGTATTATAGCATCGCATTTCACGTGCTTAAAGATTTTTTTCTATTCCGTCCATCATTCTACGGACCCATGCTCTTGCTCGAGCTCATAAACACTCACCTTTGAAACTCCCTCGACATCGAAACTCGAATAAGGGATTTCATTCTAGACATCATTGTCACTAGAGTTCTATGCTTGCACTGCAACCTTCCTCGTATAGTAATACGACTCTCTATTGATAAGAAGGAATAAGTATTCAATAGGTAGATAATCGACTTAATTAGCCTATCAATGATAACTTATACACCACCACGACCCAATTAGTGGTACTCACTCTCAACATCCATTTAAATACAACTCTCACGGTTGTAAGTAATTGGCTCATTACTCGCAGAATCATTCCTGCATTACTATGGCCCACCGTTGACCTACTGTAGTCATTAGTTTTCCATGAAGTCTTAATAGCTAACCATACGGAGTCCATACATATCGTATCGAATCCTTCTAAGGAGGTAACATAATCACCATTCATGATTCATGAAGAACACTCCTGAACTTAGCGTACATATGACATGAAGCAGATAAAATTGCAGAAGAGTTTCAATAAAAGCAACGATAACAGGTTAATACCATTATTAACCATATGTCTTTATTAGGAGACATGAAGCTCAAAGGTTCATTTAGTCCTTTCGTAACATGGTCCTGGCTTATCTCAAGATATGACCTTATAAGATAGATAGCCCGCTCACGGCGATTACATAAATTAAATCTTTACCAACTACTATCACGGTTGAGTATCGCACAATCATCAGAAGGAATGTCAAACTTTCAAACCATAATACAATCTTCATGGCTTTAACCATTATCATTGTATTCCTCTGGCATGAGCGCCGATAATTATCTTCTTACACTTAAAGTGTCGGCCACCTCTTTGGCCTTTCCTGATAGTAATATTTCCTTACAAACAATGTCATTTTAACCGCCTTCACTAAATTTTCTACCTCATTTCAAATCATTGCTTATGTGAAAATGCTTTTCTTAAGTCCTTGTGATAAAAAAATCACCATTTTTCCATAAGTCACTGCCTTAGTCTTTAAATGTAAACATTATCATGGCTGACTCTCGATCATACTTATGACGTCTTTTATCTTGGGCTCTTCTTGCTTTAACAATTCTGACCTCCATTGGTTCAATATATACTTCTTATGGTTTAACACGTGCCCACCTGGCATTATTATAATTACGCCATATTTCCTTTATCAAGATTTCTATTCTTCAAAACTTTGAATATTACCTTTCTCCTTGTAAGACCTCTAAGGTTATCCTTAAATCGTTCCTCCTGTATTCCCTAAATACAGGGCATATCAAAATACCATTTACTAATACTAGAACCATTATCTATATACTTCTGAAAAATTTCTCCACTGATCCTTAAAGGTTGTTGTTACCTTAATCCTTTTTAATTCATCCTATCAAAACTCATACTGTCCCTATTAAGGGCGAAATACCAACCTTTAGGCATTCCCCTAGGGTTCATCTCAAGTTATCGAAGTTATATCCTTAATTCCACCTTTAAAAAGGTACTTGCATCCTTCCATGGATAAATCAAGTCATATATCCCTGATAAGGGTATCTTATTCAATCATTTCCACCTCGATAGTCTATACCAAATTTCACAATAGCATCCTTATTCAAGTTGAGGTCAATCCATATGGCCTCCAAAAGATAAAAGTGGTTATCCGCTTTTCTTTCCTGATTTGGTAATGATAGCATGGATGTTCTGGAAGATATTGGTCGTGTTCAACGTGAACTTCTTTTCGCTAAATCCTCATTTACTTTTGTTGTTTATCTCAACAGTCATCTCAATGTTGGAATATCTTTTATGCCTGGCGTCCCCCTTTTTGGGTATCAATTCACATGTGTTACTCACACTTCACATTCTTGAAGGTCACTTCATTCATCCAATTTTCCTAATTTCTTACTTTCTTGTCTCCTTAGTCTATCCGCGTCTCATTATTTATCCTTCGAACTATCTCAAGGTTTCCTAGAATCCTCCCAACTTACAGGGGATAAAATATATGTATCTCTTATGCCTTAAACCATCAATTTTAACTCATGGTGAATCACCCTCATCCTGATGATTACATACTTTTCTACTTCTATTGTTACGAGTCTTTAGGGTTTCCTCATACCCAACTCCCTTATCATACCTCAAACTCTATTGCCTTTATATTCCTTTCCACTTCAGTTTCTTTTTATTTTCCTTTCTCTTACAATCATTTCATGAACCCACTAATTATTTACTTCAAACATCAAGTCATTCTGGGATTCGTGTCCTCAGGACGAATCTTGATAACTTTTACATTTTAGATTCATAATTCATCATACTCGTCTACCTTTGTTCTGGCTCTAAAGCTTTTACACAATCTCTATAACCTTGGGAAGTACTTTCCCGAAAATAATTGACTGAACTTTGATCGGTTTATTATAACCTCTGGCCCCATATCTTTCTAAGCCTTTCACCAGCGGGTGGCCTCTCTCTTAGGAGGGTAAATGACAAAATAGTCTTTTGCGCTTCATCAATCATTTAGAATATAAAATCATTCCTGTATTTCCTTTGGCCAGGCTCTTGCCTCGGCTAGGTCAGCTTGTTCCTTGGAACTCTGAGAGCTTAGTGACTTAAAGTTTCATCCTTCTCCCATAATCAGGGTCATCTTATACGTTAAAATCCTTGTTTTCCGTTATGTTATGGGTTCTTTCTTTCTTGATGGCGACCTCCCTAACTATCATATTCAGGGTTTGCCCTAAATATTATTCCTCGAACTATGGCTTTCATATAAGATCTCGTCCTTAAGCTCTTGAACGTTTGGAACCAAAATTCTGTAGGATTACCTCATTATTGCCTTATCATCTTTCTCGGTATTAATCTCTTCTCCAGTCATTGGCTCTCTGCCTTCATTCATCACTTTTTCTTGGCACAATATGATTTTCTTTTCCAATGATTCGGGCTGTATTACAATCTCAAACAGCTTTTCAATACCGGCTCCGGTTACCTTCACTTCTATTTCCATTTTCTCGAAATCTCTTATCAACTCTCCCAAAGACATTATCATCTTGAGTCTCTCCTTTCTATTAAGGAATTAGCCACCATATTGGCTTTCCCTGGATGATAAAGAATCTCATAATCGTAATCCTTAATTAGCTCTAACCACCTCCTCTGGCACATGTTGAGCTCTTTCTGCGTGAAAATGCACTAGAGCACTTATGGATTGTGTAAATCTCGCACTTCTCTTCATACAAGTAGTGCCTCCAATCTTTAGGGTAAAACTATTGCCACGAGCCAAAGCTCATGGGTGGGGATATCAAATTTTATATTCCCTTAATTGTCTTGACGCGTACGCGATTACCTTGCTGTGCTGTATAAGAAGCACCCTAATTCCTTAGTGAAGCGTCACGACAAATCACAAAATCTCCTTTTCCATCCGGCAACGCCAACATAGGGGCCATCACCAACCTTTGCTTCAGTTCTTAAAAGATGTTCTCGCATTTCTCTGTCCATTCAAACTTCTCAGTCTTACGAGTAAGCCGCGTTAAAGGGGCTACTATCTTTACAAACTTGAACGAACCTCCAGTAGTGACCGGCCAATCCTACCTCTGGTAGTCGCCCTGACCATGGTCATCAATTCTTCAGTGGTCCTTTATTCATTCTTGTCAGGATCCTTCACGGGATCCTTCTCAGCAATAATCCCTTCTAGGACAACATCCTCAACCGCTACATCCTCAATATGAACATCATCCGGTCCCGTGTTAGGACGTTCTATCGGATCCACAATCTGATCTCCAATAACTAATAAAACATCATCGCGTTGTTGCTCCTCAACCTCAGGGTTCGGGGTCCCGCTACTATATACGATATTAAACTACGCTTCTATCATGATATTTATAAGGGTTCCCATAAGGGTTTTAACCGTCAGTACTACGTTAGGTAGTCTGACTATGAACTTGGCAAGAGTTCTTATTTATCTTAGTGAACTTATTATTTTAACGTCACATCATCTCTGAGGTTTATAACACTTGGCTCTGATACAATTTCTGTAACACCCCCAAATCCGGGGTCGGGGATCCGGGTTGTCACGAGTTCCATTTTCCTTAATAACACGTAATCTTAATAAATAACCAACTACTGCGTACTGTGACCCCACAATATACACACACACACACCATAAGCTATAGTCTCATAGATTAATACCAAAAATAATACAAGTCATTTTATTCCATAATTATAAGCCATTACACCTCAAAAGGGTTTCTGAATAGATTTACATTTGTTTTCCATTATTACAATTCATAAGTATACATAAGTCTGGTACATTAGAAATTGAAAGCCTAGCCTATTGGTAATTCCTACCTCAGCTACAGTGGCATCAACAACTACAGGAAATTGCGGAACATTTCTTATCTGCTCGCAAATTGGGAGCTTGATCCTGTTCATCTGGTCTATCTGTTGTTGTGTGATGAAAGAAGAAAGCAATGGTGAGCTACAAGCCCATCGAAATAATATGTATAATAATTAACAATATATGAGCATTCTCATAGTACTCATGAAAGTCTTGGTCAAAGAGAAATGAACCAAGTTTGATATCTTAACGCGACCAAGTCACAAAATATTCAGTATATTTGTACATATACTTTTCAAAATCTTGGAAGTCCTCTTCCATGCATAATATACACAGAGTTCCAGTTTATAACTGTATAAAAATATCGTTGTAAGGTGATCTCATATATCTAACCTTGTCTCAACGTTTTTCTGAAAATCTTTGTCATGCATAAGATAATCATTAACTAGATATAAGTTGAAAAGATGAAGTTACAAGACACTCCAATATACTTATATCTTTTCCGAATACTACTTGAACTATCACCGTTCAAGGTATAATCAGTTTCAAAAGTTCATCACATAGATGAGACTACAAGACAAGATTTGAATAGATTCAATCTTTGAAATATCATTCAAAAGAAATGAAGTTACGAGATACTTCATTAAGTCCCGATATATATCCATATATATCTCTCATACATTTTCTGAAAACCTCTGTCATGTAAAGTATGAACAGAGTTGCAATATCCAATGAATTTGGAAAGAAAAGAATTTTGGCATAAACCTAATATCTTGCTGATCAGGCAAAGATACCAATAAGTAACATTTTCTACTAGTAGATGGACGAATTCTCCACTGGTCATTACCCTGGCCGCATTAGGACCTATGCTGGACTGCCACTCAGCCACTTACGCATTGAAGGACTCCCACTGAGCCCATGTTGCTTATGCCGACTCAAATAGTTGGACTTACTTCCCGAATGTTGGGCAAGTAATCAAGATGTTTTCCCAAAACAGCAACCTCGTTGCGAATATAAAATACACCACAGAGCCGGATCCCTCAGGTTTTGAGTGAGTATTTAAATCCCCTTTGAAAGGAAGATCTTAAATATAAAAATGAGTTTTGGGACCCGCTCTAACTTTTAAAAAAATCATTTTGAAGACTCTAAAACATTTTAAAGAATGTTTAGAGTAACGCTGATTTAATAAAATAAATCAGTCCCGATATGTTAGAAAATATCTGAATATTATTATTTAAATAATATTCCCATAAAGGATAATTTCTATAAAAATAATTGAAGTAGAAGTTTTAAAACTCGTAATTGAAATGAATAATAAATAACCAAAGATATACTTATACGAAAGTACGATCTTTATTTGAATAATCAAAAATAAGTTTGATTATCGAAATATTATTCTTTAATAAAATAAAGAATATTACTTAATAAATAAGCGGAGTCATAAGTCCTCGAATGAATATTCAAAATAATATTCATTAAATAAAATAAACGGAGTCATAAGTCCTCGAATGAATATTCAAAATAATATTCATTAAATAAAATAAAGTTATCGAATAAACCTTATTCGATTAATAGTTTTTAAAACTATATATATATATATACTATACTCGGGAACATCGACTCCCGGTTTAGCAATATGTTCACCTTTGGGTCCCCTATACTAAGGGTATACGCAACTACTGCTTATCTCTAGCATAGGTATTATGCAACTTATAAGCAATCGAATCAACAATTATATATCAAGATTACGAAACAGACATGCATATATACCATATTAGAATGCTCCAATATATCGCAAGATTTGCTAATAACAATCATGCACTTATCACAAAATAATGCATATACATATATACATCACAACAACAGTGTAACGGGTAGAAAACTTGCCTGAGCGACTGGGGGTAGTAAAAGGCCTGGGGCGAGTCTGGTAACCTATAAACAACATATAAGTTGGAATTAACCAAAGTTGCTTAAGAAACTAGACTTTAACCAATTAGACTCTAACGTTCTCTTATGGTCGCTTATACGCTTAACGATTGACTTAAGTCGCTCGAGTATCCTTGGTTCCACCATTTTTAATAAATTAACCATTAAGAATTTTAAGGTGATTCTTTCGCGAGTTCTCTACCAACTGCCTAATCCACTTTACATAATTGTTTCATACTTTAATTAGTCATTTAAGGGCCTTAACCAAGGTTTCAAAGTAAGGCGAGGGGTAATGATTCGTTCGTGAAACGCTGTTACTTAAAACGATCGTTTCTCCTAAACCGTACGTCGGATTCAAGCGAACCACATATCAAAACAAAGCTCGTAACATGAACTATCTAAATATTGCAATGGTCAGAATTTAACAGTGAGTTCACGGGTCCTGAAGTTAAGAACAAAAACAGTCTAAGGTAAATCAGGCATTACGACAGCTATGTTTACGCGATTACCAAAGTTTATACAACTCCAAATCAATCACAAACCAACTTACAAACAACATTACAACCAAAATCCATCCAATCCTCACTACATCAGTCCATTACTTCATGTTTTATCCAACTCATTCAATCACAATAAAGGCTACAAACCATACTAAGGTTCATTAACTAATAACCAAGATTCAACCATCAAAATCACTACAAACTCAACCAAACTTTAAACAAACAAGCATAATGCTTCCCATATACTATATCAATCACAACCATTCCTAAATACTCAAAATTGGGGTTATTAGAGCCGCTCAGCAATCCTGAGCGGGCGCTCAGCTTCCTGAGCGGTCGCTCAGCAGAGCTGAGCGGGCGCTCAGACCCCTTCTGGATAATACTCTATTTTTGCTCCCGTTCTTTGCTGCATTATGCTCCTAACTTCCCACTTGCAATACCAAACACATGCCAAGGCTTATTCTTGATGAAATCTCTCCACAAATGCAAGTAATATCCTGAAATGCACAAACACTAGAAAAACGCACGAAATACACAAAATACTTGATTTCAAGACATCAATTCAAGCTATTATAAGAAGTTCTAAGTGGTATAAAATGCCACTTATCACACCCCCAAACTTAAATCGATGCTTGTCCTCAAGCGTCACAGACTAAAAAACAAAACAAAAACATGCATGAATGCAATCTATATGAAATGCAGCGATCCCCCTCACTATGACCAAACCAACCAACTTACGACATCTCAACAAATGCAATTCGGCGAATAAAGATCAATCAAATCATGCAAACTAACATACAACCAGAAACGTGGTGTGTGCAGATGCTTACAAATATGCTTCAAAACTAGATCAATTATCATAACTCGACTATCCTCAAGGTAATCACATGATTATATGAAGAATAAATTTTAGGCACAAAATGACTTATAACACTTTAAGATTACTGGAGCTTATTACAGAATCATGCTTATTATTTAACACAACAATAATGCTTATTTGACCGTGCAATGAGTGAGGTCCATAAAAGACTTATACAATGGCATCCATTTAGCGAGCGTTAGGTTAGTGGATCCCAGACTATAAAAGCCTTAGGTCACTAGGCACAAAGTCCCCTAAGAACTTAATAACTCGAATACCAAAGAGCTCACTCGTGATCAATTATGCATTAACTCTCAATTTTTTCTTTTCTTTTTTTTTTCTTTTTTTTCTATTTTTTTTTCTAAATTTCTATTTTTTTCTTCTTTTTTTTCAAATTTCTGAGCAAATGCGTTTCGCTCCATCTTGCTCAACCCTAGACTACTCGCATAAAAATACGAGCCGACTACTAGCCATTTGACGCCTAGCCATAATTAGCAATGAATTCCAATTTTTACTCCAATTTTTCTTTTCATGCCTTTTATCACTAAGAATCTATTATAAATTCTAAGCATAATCAATAGATTAACCTTGAAAACCATCAAACCATGACAACCATCTAGTCCTTAAGCATTCTCTAAGACTTAGTGAAATTATAAGTATTTCTAACATGCACGTCAACCTACAAGACTCAACATCACTCTAACGATATCACTACACTCGCATCAACATCACAAATCAATTGGTAAAGCAATGCAAAAGGGATCATGGTATATGCATGAGCTACATGACATGATAAATAAAGCAATAAAATAAAATAAAATAAACTATATGGCAAAAATATGCAATTATATGAACTAAACTAGCATGAATATGCAACTATATGACACACACACAAAATATTCCTTAACTACCACCCCCAAACTTAAAATCTTCACTGTCCCCAGTGAAGGTAGTAGAAAGGAACACAGGGTATACCTACTCGGAGAAATCATCATCATTACCCTCAGAGGGTGGAGTATTAGGAGGCGGATACGCAGAGTCCTCACCAAAAACGGGCCACTGGATGTCAGCTTCAAGGCCTCTAAAAGCAGTCCCAAGTGCAAGGGTGAGCTCCTGAGGAAACCTGCTCTGCGTCTCATACATAGCATCAATCCTCCTCGACAGCCTCCTATATTGGGCATCAGCCATCCCAGCACCCTCCTGAACTCTAGAAGATCCTGCCTCATCACGCCCCGGTCTCGCCATGGTAGCACCAGCTGCTGGACGTCCTCCTGGAAGATGATAACCCAGCCCATGCTCCTCGGGCTCTCCACCAGTCCACTCTTGCATCGTATTCAGAGTCCCGGAATCAATAGGAGCGGCTGGCAGCTGCAACTGCTCGTGAGAAGGCCACTGGACTCCCACTGCTCGGCAAAGCTTTGTAACAGTAGATGCATAAGGGATGTTCATGTGCTTCGCTCCCCTCAAAAACTTCAGAATTCCTTGGTAGATGAACTCACCAAGGTCCACATAGTACTCCTCATTCAAAATACCCCATAACAACTGTGCTCGCTCAACTGTAATCTCATGTGCATGTGAAGTAGGCAGAATATTAGCACAAATAAAGGCATTTCATGCACGGGCATACATATTCATCGCAATCGCCGGAAAATGACGATACTCGTTAGTCCCAGTCTTGAACGTCCAAACCGTGCCTGGCCTACAGAGAGTAGCACAAATCAAATCCAAGTCAAAAATATTCAGCAGTCTTCTCGTTCCAATTCTCCTCCGTGGGCTTCCTCTGTCGCTGCCCAATCACATGACGAATTGCCTCAGGATGATAATCCACCGTCATCCCCCGCACAACAGAAAACCCATTCTTTTCAGCCTTTGCGTTCGTATAGAACTCACGAACCACGCTCATCGGAACTGCCTCTGGTAACTCACAGAAAGAAATCCAACCCTTTTCAGCAACCATCGGCAACAACTCACCATCCCTCCTCGATGGTAAGAATCCCCTCTCCTTCAAAATCGGCTTACCCAGAAGCCTAGTATACTCCTTCTCAGCAGCCCTATCAAACAAACGAGGTCTTGCCGTAGTACCCCTCGAAGAATTAGCAGTAGGAACAGTGTTGCTGCTATCAATCGTCCTGGATCTCTTGGATGCCATTGAAACTGAGAAAAAGTGCTTAAGATTTGTGTTTCTTGAATATAGGAGAGAGTTTAAGGTTTGAAAGTGTATGGGGGAGTATATGGAATAGTTGTATGTATATATAGGGTAGAGATTAGGTTAAAAATTGATTAGGAGTGGGGTTGAGGGTTAAAAACGTGGGTAATGGGAAAATAATTCGTGGGTAATGGGTTTGTGTTTTGATTTTTGTGTTTTAAGGAAGCTGGTGCCTAGGCCGAGGTGCTGAGCGGGCGCTCAGCTTGCTGCGCGGTTGCTCAGCAGAGCTGAGCGGGCGCTCAGGGACCTTCTGGAAAAATATTTTCTTGCCCTGGTTTTTCTTATTTTTTTGTGGTTTTGGATAGGTTACTAACTTCTAAGGGTTCCTATAACAACAAATCATGGGTTGCCTCCCAAGAAGCGCTTCTTTTTTGTCATTAGCTTGACGTAGCGTACCTTGCTCAAGTTGACAATAAAATGGCACTAACCACTTCCCGGTTTGCCGTGTCCCCATAGTAATGCTTCAAACGCTGACCATTAATCTTGAATGCTTGGCCCGGATCATTCTCCAAAATCTCCACCGCTCCATGTGGAAACACAGTTTTGACAATAAAAGGACCAGACCACCTTGCTTTCAACTTTCCAGGAAAAATTCAGAGACGGGAGTTGAATAAAAGAACTTGCTGCCCCAGCACAAATAAATTAGGATATAGCTTCCTGTCGTGCCACCTTTTCACTTTTTCCTTGTACATTTTGTTGTTCTCGTACGCTTGGAGACGAAATTCATCAAGTTCATTTAACTGAAGCATTCGCTTCTTTCCAGCTGCATCTAGATCAAGGTTCAACTTCTTCAATGCCCAGTAGGCTTTATGCTCAAGCTTCGCAGGTAAATGACATCCCTTACCATAAACAAGTTAAAACGGGGACATCCCAAGTGGAATCTTGTATGTTGTTCTGTAAGCCCAAACAGCTTCATCGAGCTTTAAAGACCAATCCTTCCTTGACGGACAAACAACTTTCTCTAGAATGCACTTGATCTTTCTATTAGACACTTCCGCTTGACCATTCGTTTGCGGATGATAGGCAGTAGCAACACGATGATTCACATTGTAGATCTGCATCATAGAAGTGAACTTACGGTTGCAGAAATGCGACCCCTCATCACTTATGATTACTCGTGGCGTTCCAAACCTTGTGAAAATCTTCTTATGAAAAAAATTCAACACTACCTTTACATCATTCGTCGGTAGAGCCTTGACTTCTATCCATTTTGAGACATAATCGACTGCCAGCAAGATGTACTGATTATTGCAGGCTGAGACAAATGGTCCCATGAAATTGATTCCCCAAACATCAAAGACCTCGACTTCAAGCATCACATTTAACGGCATCTCATCCTTCCTCGTAAGATTCCCCACTCTTTGGAAATGATCACACCTTAAAATGAATTGATGAACATCCTTAAACAAAGTAGGCCAGAAAAAACCTGCTTGCAGAATACGAGCTGCCGTCTTCTCACCACCATAATGTCCACCATAAACTGTGGAGTGGCAGTCTCATAATATCCCCTCCGTCTCACAGAATGGGATACATCTCCTGATGATCTGGTCAGCTCCCTGTCTAAACAAATACGGTTCATCCCACATGTACCACTTCACCTCATGCAGAAACTTCTTCTTTTGAGCTGTATTCATATTAGGAGGCATTATATTACTGACAAGATAGTTCACAATATCTGTGAACCGTGGCTCTTCCTCCTGAACTGCGAACAACTGCTCATCCGGAAAAGATTCGTTGATCAATGTCTTATCGTGTGAAGTAGAATCGGGATTCTCCAATCTAGAGAGATGGTCAGCTACTTGATTCTCGGTACCTCTTCGATCCTTGATCTCTAACTCAAATTCCTGTAGCAAGAGCACCCAACGAATAAGTCTAGGCTTCGAATCCTTCTTGGAAACCAGATAGTAAATAGCCGCATGATCAGTGAACACTGTCACCTTTGTACCAAGCAAATAAGATCGAAATTTTTCAAAACCAAAGACTATAGCCAAGAGCTCCTTCTCAGTAGTGGTGTAGTTCAGTTGAGCTCCATTTAAAGTCTTACTAGCATAGTAGTAACATGAAAGAGATTATTCTTGCGCTGCCCAAGAACTGCTCCCACCGCATAATCACTCGCATCACACATCATCTCAAAAGGCTCTGTCCAATCAGGTGCCATAATAACTGGTGCAGTTATCAAACTCTTCTTGAGAGTCTCGAATGCCGTCAAGCATTCATCATCGAATTTGAAAGGCACATCCTTCTCGAGCAAGTTGCACAATGACTTTGATATCTTCGAGAAGTCCTTGATGAATCGCCGATAAAAACCCGCATGACCAAGAAAACTACGGATTCCTTTCACAGAAATAGGTGGTGGAAGATTTTCAATGACTCCCACCTTGGCTTTGTCCACCTCGAGACCCTTGCTAGATACCTTATGCCCAAGAATAATGCCTTCACGCACCATAAAGTGACATTTTTCCCAATTGAGCACCAATTTAGTTTCTACACACCTTTTGAGCATCGGCCGAAGATTATTCAAACATTCATCATACGAATGTCCAAAGACGGAGAAGTCGTCCATGAACACCTCGACATTATTTCCAATCATATCAAAGAATATAGCAATCATACATCTCTGAAAAGTGGCCGGTGCGCCACATAAACCAAATGAAACTCTGCGAAAAGCAAACGTGCCAAATGGACAAGTGAAGGTAGTCTTTTCTTGATCCTCTGGTGCAATACATATCTAATTATACCCCGAATAGCCATCCAGAAGACAATAATACTCATGACCGGCCAACCTGTCAAGCATCTGGTCAATAAATGGAAGAGGGAAGTGATCCTTCCTCGTGGCCTTGTTCAACTTTCTGTAATCCATGCATACCCTCCATCCTGTGACTGTTCGAGTGGGGATGAGCTTCTTCTTCTCATTTGCTACCACAGTAATACCTCCTTTCTTAGGTACACATTACACGGGGCTCACCCAAGAACTGTGGGAAATAGGATATATGATTCCTGCATCCAGCCACTTCAGAATTTTTTTCTTCACCACTTCTTTCATGATAGGATTAAGTCTTCGTTGTTGCTCAACAGTCGGCTTACTACCTTCCTCTAGCAGAATTTTATGCATGCAGTACGAAGGGCTGATCCCTTTGATGTCTGTTATAGTCCATCCGATAGCCGATTTGAATTCTCTTAAGATCCTCAAGAGCTTGTCCTCCTCACTACCTGAAAGGTCAGATGCAATAATAACAGGTAAAGTAGATGCATCACCTAAAAAAACATACCTTAAGTGTTCGGGAAATGGTTTAAGCTCCAAAGTAGGTGCTTCCTCAATAGATGGTTTGAGCTTTCCTTTAGCATTTTTGAGGTCAGAAGTACCAAGAGATTCAAATGGCATATCTAGCTTTTGCCTCCAAGGAGAAGCATTTAGATATTGTAGTTGCTCATTGACATCCTCATCATCACTGTCAAAGTCCCCCACTAAGGCTTTCTCTAATGCATCAGACATTAGCATATGATCAAGTTCTGAAGTACCCGCAGAATAAATCAAATCCACCTTTAAGCACTTCTCGTCTTCTGTAGGGAATTTCATCGCTTTGAATACATTGAATGTTACATCCTGATCCTGCACCCTCATAGTAAGTTCACCTTTCTGCACATCTATCAAGGTATGGCCTGTAGCCAAGAAAGGTCTCCCCAAGATTATGGGAATCTTCTTATCTTCCTCGAAATACAGAATAACAAAGTCTGCAGGAAAGAAGAGCTTATCCACCTTCACTAACACATCCTCCACTATGCCTCATGGGTATGTAATAGAACAATCAGCCAATTGTAGAGACATGTAGGTGGGCTTTGGATCAGGCAAATTCAACTTTTTGAAGATAGACAACGGCATCAGAATGATGCTTGCTCCCAAATCACACAGGCACTTGTCAAAAGATAACTTGCCAATGGTGCAAGGAATGGTGAAGCTACCTGGATCTTTAAGCTTTAGAGGTAATTTTTGTTGCAGCACGGCACTACACTCTTCCGTTAGAGCAACGGTCTCAAGGTCATCCAGCTTCACCTTCCTTGAAAGAATACTCTTCAAAATTTCATGTAACACCCCCAGATCCGGGGTCGGGGATCCGGGTCGTCACGAGTTCCATTTCCCTTAATAATACTTAATCTTAACAATCAACCAACTGCTGCGTACTGTGACCCCACAATATACACACACACACCACAAGTTATAGTCCCAGAGATGAATACCAAGAATAACACAAGTCATTTTATCCCACAATTAAAAGCCATTACACCTTAAAAGGGTTCTGAATAAATTTATATATTCCTTGCCATTATTACAATTCATATTATACATAAGTCTGGTTCATCAATAGTTGAAAACCTAGCCTATTGGTAGCTCTTACCTCAGCTACGGCGGCATCAACGCTTCCAGAAAACTGCGAAACGTTTCCTAACCGCTTGTGAATTGGGAGCTTGGTCCTGTTCATCCTTTATATCTGTTGTTGTGTGATGAAAGAAGAAATCAAGGGTGAGCAACAAGCCCACCGAAATAATATGCATAATAATTAACAATATATGAGCATTCTCATAGTACTCATGAAAGTCTTGGTCAAGAAGAAATGAACCAAGTTGATATCTTAACGCGACCAAGTCACAAAATATTCAGTATATATATACATATATACTTTTCACAATCTTTAAAATCCTCTGACATGTATAATATACACAGAGTTCTAGTTTATAACTGTATAAAAATATCGTTGCAAGGTGATCTCATATATCTAACCTTGTCTCAACGTTTTTCTGAAAACCTTTGTCATTCATAAGATAATCATTAACTAGATATAAGTTGAAAAGATGAAGTTACAAGATACTCCAATATACTTATATCTTTTTCCGAATACTCCTTGAACTGCCACCGTTCAAGGTATAAATAGTTCATCCCATAGATGAAGCTACACGACAAAACTTGTATAGAATCAATCTTTGAAATATCATCAAAATGAAATGAAGTTACGAGATACTTCATTTGATGAAAACATCATTTTAAAAACTCGACCCTGCCAACACTCAACAATCGCCCAGCCGTAGCCTTTCTATCGAAGTGCTCTGGGTAGTGTTGCAGAAATATCCAATTGGATGATGAACTCATTACGGGAGTTTTCCGCGCCAGGAAGACCACTCACGATGATCAGTCACAGTAGTGCAACCCCACCATTTTCTACATGTAGAGGAGAACAGTCAGATTTACTTGTCAACCGAACACTGGACTCCTAAGGAATGGACCGTCTTAACGGAACTTCTGGGCCATTTAGGCCAATAAATAAGGCTGGGCCGGCGCCACTCGACCACTTACGCCACTCCTAGTTCAGATGAAATCCATGACTCTGAAACGTAAAGCTCGTCTCCCCTTTCCCCAAGTAAGAACTTGTTGATACGACTCCACCAAGAAGTCGCATCTAGTTGGAAAGAAAAACTCACCAATATTTCCCAGGCGATGCCTGTTAATAGATTAACTTATTCCAAGAATTTTAATTCCCGAGTGTTGGGTAAGTAATCAAAAACTCTTTTATCAAAACAGTAACCTTGTTGCGAATATAAAAATACATCACGGAGCAGGATCCCTCAGATTTTTGAGCGTGTATTTAAGTCCCCTTCGAAAAGAAGATCTTAAATTTGAAAACGAGTTTTGGGATCCGCTCTAACTTTTAAAATCATTTTGAAGACTCGAAAACATTTTTAAGAATGTTTGGAGTAATGCTGATTTAATAAAATAAATCAGTCCCGATATATTAGAAAATATCTGAATATTATTATTTAAATAATATTCCCATAAGGATAATCCTTATAAAAATAATTGAAGTAGAAGTTTTAAAACTCATACTTGAAATGAATAATAAATAACCAAAGATATACTTATACGAAAGTACGATCTTTATTTGAATAATCGAAAATAAGTTTGATTATCGAAACATTATTCTTTAATAAAATAAAGAATATTATTTAATAAATAAGCGGAGTCATAAGTCCTCAAATGAATATTCAAAATAATATTCATTAAATAAAATAAACGGAGTCTTAAGTCCTCGAATGAATATTCAAAATAATATTCATTAAATAAACTAAACGGAGTCATAAGTCCTCGAATTAATATTCAAAATAATATTCATTAAATAAAATAAAGTTATCGAATAAACCTTATTCGATTAATAGTTATATATATATATATATTATACTCTGAAACATCGACTCCCGGTTTAGAAATATGTTCACCTTTGGTCCCCTATACTAAGGGTATACGCAACTACTGCATATCTCTAGCATAGGTATTATGTAACTTATAAGCAATTGAATCAACAATTAGATATCAAGATTACGAAACAGACTTGCATATATACCATATCAGCATGCTCCAATATATCGCAAGATTTGCTAATAACATTCATGCACTTATCACAAGATAATGCATATACATATATACATCACAACAACAGTATAACGGGTAGAAAACTTGCCTGAGCGATTAGGGGTGGTAAAAGGCTTGGGACGAGTCTGGTAACCTATAAACAAATATAAGTTGTAATTAAACCAAAGTCGCTTAAGAATCTATACTTTAACCAATTCGATCCTAACGTTCGCTTTTGCGCTTAACGATTCACTTAAGTCGCCCGAGTACCCTCGGCTCCACCATTTTTAATAAATTAACCATTAAGAATTTTAAGGCAATTCTTTCGCGAGTACTCTTCCAACTGCCTAATCCACTTTACATAATTGTTTCATACTCCAATTAGTCATTTAAGGACCTTAACTAAGGTTTCAAAGTAAGGTGAGGGTAATGGTTCGTTCGCAAAACGCCGTTACTTAAAACGGTCGTTTCTCCTAAACCGTACATCGGATTCAAGAGAACCACATATCAAAACGAAGCTCGTAACATGAATTATCTAAACATGGAAATGGTAAGAATCTAACAGTGAGTGCACAGGTCCTGAAGTTAAGAACAAAAACAGTCTAAGGAAAATTGGGCATTACGACGGCTATAACTTAGCAATTCCCAAATTTTTACCCAATCAATTCAATATTAAACCACCACCAATCAACACCATTCCACCATCATTCAACCACAAATCAACCATGCAACCAAACTTCATCCAAACCATATTAAATCATTCCATTACTTTATGTTTGATCCATCTTATTCAATCACAACAAGAGCTATTAACTATACTTAAGGTTCATTAACCACTAACCAAGATTTACAACCCAAACTCATTACAAATCCAACCAAACTCTAAATATACATGAATCATGCTCTCATGAACTATAATCAACAAAACCAAACCTAATACGCAAATGAAAGCTAGGGTTTGGAGGGGTTATACCTTCCTTGGAGTGATTAGAGTAGCTAGGAAGCCTTAAGAAGCCTTGAGATAGCTTAGGAATGCTTGGATCTTAAAGGAAATAAAAGAAAATAAAGTTAGTAATCTTGAAAACACTATTCATCATCTTCTTCCTTGATTTATTGGAAGAGATTCATGAAGAATTGGAGGCTTAAACTTCTAGGATAGCCATAACTAATCATAAGGAACCTTGGATAATTACCTTGTAATTTAACAAAGCTTGAATCTTGATTTTTGGAATTTTTCTCTTCTTTAGGATGAAGAAGCCGAGAGCACTTGTTCTTGGGAGGGTTTTTACTTTGCTAAATGAGTTTTTGGTGGAAAATGGAAGTGAATGGGATATTTGGGAGATTAAATGGTTGAATAAAGTGAGTGGAGTGTGACTAAGCATGACATCACCTTGGTGACTTCATCAATGGCCACTTGTCATCACTTGGTGGTGGAAGCATCTTTCATACTAATCCTTGCACTAATCTTTCTTGCATTACCTGTCGTTTAATTGTTTTACGACTCGTTTATCGTTCGTTCTTACTAATCGTTTGAGGGATCATATCCGGGATCTTATTACTTGGGTTCCCCTAACCTTTCTCAATATATTATATTCCTTTTATGATCCTCTCTTATAATCCATGAATTAAAATCCTTTTAATCATGTTACCTTATACTCAATTCTTTCGGTATCTGGTGGATTTTCGGGAAAAATCAAAGTGTTCGAATTTGGATTCTGACGAACTTTACATACACTTATTTACTTTATGGAATACTAATACGATCTTAGAATTTCCATAACAGTACTCCTATATATCGTGGTCAGATAATTTTCCTAAATCAGCATCATCAGCAAAAGTTACTATTCATCAGGGTTTCAAAAATTCCAAAAATTAGGGTTATTACAGTCTCCCCTCCTTAAAAGGATTTTGTCCCGGAATTAGATATAAAATGAATAGGGATACTCTCTTAGCATTGCACTTTCTAACTCTCGAGTAAATTTTCCCACATTGTGGTTCTACCATCAAACTCTGACTAGTTTGATAACCCTTCTCCTAAGCACTTGTTCCTTTTCAATCTATAACCCTTCCTGGTTGCTCCATATAGGTTACGTCTGGTTGCATATCTATGCGCTCATATGCCCCTATTTGTCTGGCATCCGAATTACACTTCCTTAACATTGATAGGTGGAACACATTATGAACTTGCCACATGTTCGGGGGTAGGGCTAGTTCATATGCTAACTTCCCAATACGTCTTAATATATCCAAGGGTCCAACAATTCGTGGGCTTAAACTTTCCTTTCTCTCCAACCCTAATCAATTCTTTTCAAGGGAATACTTTTAACAATACAAGGTTCCCTCCTTCATACTCTTTGTCCTTTCGAGTCAAATCAGCATACCTCTTATGTCCATCTTGGGCTACTACCAGCCGTCCTCTGATTAAATCTATTATATCCTTGGTCCTTTGGACTACTGCGGGTCCGAGCATCATGCGCTCTACAACTTCATCCTAACATAAGGGAGATCGATATTGTCTTCCCTCAAGGATCTCATAAGGCGATATCTCGATACTGATATACAATTTATTATCGTATGAAAACTCAATCTGCGTTAAGTGATCATTCCAAATTCTTTCCAGTCCATTGCACAGAATCTCATCATTGCTTCTAGAATTATAGCTTTTGCTCCTCAATACCCATTCTTTTCCAGTTCGTAAACGCTACTATCTTCCGTTCCTAATATTATACTGGTTATACTTTTGCTCGTTATCGTTCTATAACCTTTTAATAACCACGTCAACCTTAGTATTACGAACGCGTTAGAATCAGAATACCACTCTACTTGGTACCATTTCATCTCTAGCTGCCTCCATCTTCAAAAGCTTGGTCCTTCATATAGAAGTAAAAGAATTTATTGAGAGATCACTATGATCATGAACACTTGTTATATCGCATAGTTAGTACAGAAGGTGGCCAGCCTTTAGTACTTGACAATCAATTAAACAACATGTGGTATCCTTCTAGGCTTCTATCACACAGATAGATAGTCATTCGGAAATACCTCCCCTTCTGGAAGGGTTGTTCTTCTCAGCTTACATGAAATGAAAAGAAGAGAAAAGAACGAATTGAAGAGAATTGTATATATAAAAATATACTGCCACAAAATATCTGGCTTGGAATCTACCTCTGAACTATAGAGGTTTATCATAGGAGAACAAAACATATACATATCTATATCAATATCCAGTATTATCGCATCGCATTGCACATGCTTAAATATTTTTTCTATTCCGTCCATCATTCTATGGACCCATGCTCTTCCTCGAGCTTATACACAATCACCATTGAAACTCCCTCAACATCGAAAATCGAATCTGGGATCTCATTCTAGACATCATCGTTACTAGAATTATATGCTTGCACCGCAACCTTCCTCGTATAGTAATATGACTCTCTATTGATAAGAAGGAATAAGTATTCAATAGGTAGATAATCTACTTAATTATTCTATCAATGATAACTTATACACCACCACGACCCGATTAGTGGTACTCAATCTCAACATCCATTCCAATACAACTCTCACGGTTGTAAGTAATCGGTTCATTACTCGTAGAATCATTCCTGCATTACTATGGTCCACCGTTGACCTACTGTAGTCATTCGTTTTCCATGAAGTCTTAATAGCTAACCATACGAAGTCCATACATATCGTATCGAATTCTTCTAAGGAGGTAACATGATCACCGTTCATGATTCATGAAGGACACTCCTAAACTTGACGTACATATGACATGAAGCAGATAAAATTGTAGAAAAATATCAATCAAAGCAACAATAGCAGGTTATTACCGTTAGTAATCATATATCCTCAATAAGAGACTGGAAACTCAAGGGTTCATTTAGTCCTTTCATAACATGGCCCTGGCTTATCTCAAGATATGACTTCTAAGATAGATAGCCCGCTTACGGCGATTGCATAAATTAAATCTTTACCAAACTACTATAACGGTTGAGTATCGCACAATCATCAGAAGGAATGTCAATCTTTCACACCATAATACCACCTTCACGACTTTAACCATCATTACTGTATTCCTATGGCATGAGCGCCTATAATTTCTCTTTTACAGTTAGAGTGTCGGCCACCTCATTGGCCTTTCCTGATAGTAATAGTTCCTTACAATCAATATCCTTTGAACGATCTTCAACTAAATTTTCTACCTCATTTCCATTCACTGCTGGTGTGAAAATGCTCTTCCTTAAGCTTTGGTGAGAGAAAAAAAATATCACAATTTTCCCAAAATGTATTTCCTCGGTCTTTGAATGTGAACATTGTCACGACTGACTCTCGATTATACTTTGGACGTCTCTTATCTTGGGTACTTCTCGTTGTCACCAATCTCGACCTTCATTGGGTCGATCTATAGATTCTTATGGTTTAACACGTGCCCCACCTGGCATTATTATAATTACATTATATTTCCTTTACCAAAGTTTCTACTCTTCAGAACTTTGAATATTACCTTTCTCCTTGTAAAACCTCTAAGGTTATTCGTGAATCATTCCTCCTGTATTCCCTAGATACAGGGCATATCAAAATACCATTTACTAATACTAGAACCATTGTCTATGGAGTTCTGAAAACTTTCTCCACTGATCTTTAAAGATTGTTGTTGCCTTAATCCTTCATTCCGTATTACCCAAACTCATAATGTCCTTATTAAGGGTGAAATGCCAACCTTTATGCATTCCCCTATGGTTCATCTCAAGTTATCGAGGTTCCATCCTTAATCCCACCTTTTGAAAAGGTACTTGCATCCTTCCATAGATAAATCAAATCATGTATCCCTGATAAAGGTGTCTTATTCAATCATTCCCACCTCGATAGTATATGCCTAATTTCACAATAACATCTGCATTCAAAATGAGGTCAATCAATATGGCCTTCAAAAGATAACAACGGTTATCCACTTTTCTTGCCTGATTTAGTAATGATAACAGGGATGTTCTGGAAGATATTGGGCGTGTTCAACATGAACTTCTTAGTTCTAACTATTCATTTATCTCTGTTATTTATCTCAACAGTCATCTCAATATTGGAATACCTTTTATACCTAGAGTCTCCCTTTTGGGCATCAAGCCACAGGTGTTACATACACTTCACATTTTTGAAGGTCACTTCCTTCATCCCATTTTCCTAAATTCTTGTTATCCTGTCTCCTCAGTCCATCCGTGTTTCCTTATTAATCCATCAATCTATCTCAAAGTTTCATCGAATACTCTCAACTTCAAGGGAATTAACTATACGTATCGCTTACGCCTTCAAACCTTGAATTTATCTCATGATCAGTCACCATCGCGCTGATGATGACACACTTCTCTATATTTATTTCAAGGGTTTCTTAGGGTTTCCCATACCTAACTCTCTTATCACTTCTCAACTCTATTTCCTTTATATCCCTTTATACTCCTTCCCCTTTTAGTCTTTTATTTTCATTTCTATTACAACCATTACATGAACCAACACGACATAAGCATTGATTTCAAACATCCCGTCATTCTAGATTCGTGTCCTCATAACGAATCTTGATAACTTTTACAACTTAGATCCATAATTCATCATACTCGTCCGCTTTTGTTCTGGCTCTAAAGCTTTTACACTATCTCCATAACCTTGGAAATTACTTTCCTGAAAACAATTGACTGAACTTTAATCAGTTTATTATAATCTCTGGCTCCATACCTTTCCTGGTCTTTCACCAGCGGGTGGCCTCACTCTTAGGAAGGGAAGTGAAAAAAATAGTCTTTTGTACTTCGTCAATCATTTAGAATCTCAAATGATTCCTCTATTTCCTTTAGCCAGGCTCTTGCCTCGACTGGGTCAGCTTGTTCCTTGGAACTCTGAGAGCTTAGTGACTTAAAGGTCCTAAAAGCATTTCCCACCGCATTGTTTCCTCAGGGTGGTGGTTGGGGTAAAAGTATAAGTTTTGTTTAGGCAGGTCCATGATTTTCCCCATAGGAGTACCGTCCTAGTTCTCCCTATCTTGCTCAACTTCTCTTTTCTTAGTATGAAATGTTTCATCCGTCTCCCATAATCGGGGTTATCTTATACATTAAAATCCTTATTTTCCACTTCATTATGTTATGGGTTCCGTCCAACTTGATGGCGACCTCCCTGGCTATCACATTCAGGGTTTGCCCTAAATCTTATTCCTCGAACTATGACTTTCATCTAAGATCCCGTCCTTAAGCTCTTGAACGTTTGGAACCAAAATTTTGTAGGAACACCTCATTATTCCCTTATTATCTTTCTCGGTATTAATATCTTCTCCAGTCATTGGCTCTCTGCCTTCATTCATCACTTTTTCTTGGCACAATATGATCTTTTTCGATAATTCAGGCTGCATTGCAATCTCGAACAGCTTTTCGGTACCGGCTCCGGTTACCTTCACTTCTATTTCTATTTTCTCGTAATCTCTTACCAATTCTTCCGAATACATTATCATCTTGAGTCTCTCCTTTATGCTAAGGGCGTCAGCCACCATATTGGCTTTTCTTGGATGATAAAGAATCTCATAATCGTAATCCTTGATTAGCTCAAACCACCTCCTCTGGCGCATGTTGAGCTCTTTCTGCGTGAAAATATACTTGAGCTCTTGGGGTTTGCGTAAACCTCGCACTTCTCTCCATAAAAGTAGTGCCTCCAATATTTAGGGAAAAACTATTGCCACGAGCCCAAGATCATGGGTGGGGATATCGAATTTTATTTTCCCTTAATTGTCTTGATGCGTACACGATTACCTTGTTGTGCTGTATAAGAAGCACCCTAATTCCTTATGTGAAGCGTCACTACACATCACAATATCTCCTTCTCCATCCGGCAATGCCAACATAGGGGCCGTCACCAATCTTTACTTCAGTTCTTAAAAGTTGTTCTCGCATTTCTCTGTCCATTCGTACTTCTCAGTCTTACGAGTAAGCCACGTTAAAGGGGCTACTATCTTTACAAACTTGAACGAACCTCCGGTAGTGACCGGCCAATCCTACCTCTGGTAGTTTCCCTAACCATGGTTATCAATTCCTCAGTGGTCCTTTATTCATTCTTGTCAGGATCCTCCACGGGATCCTCCTCAGCAACAATCCCTTCTGGGATAACATCCTCAACTGCAACATTCCCAACATGAATCTCATCTGGTCCCTCGCTAGGGTACTCTATCGGATTTACAATTTGATCTCCAACATGTAATAAAACATCCTCTTGCTGATGCTCCTGAACCTCAGGGTTCGGTGCCCCACTACCCTATATGATAACGAACTATGTTACTACCACGATATTTATAAGGGTTCCCATAAGGGTTTTAACTGTCAGTACTACATTAGGTAGCCCGACTATGAACTTGGCAAGAGTTCTTATTATCTTAGTGAACTTATTATCATAACGCCACATCATCTCTGAGGTTTATAACGCTTAGCTCTGATACCATTTCTGTAACACCCCCAGATCCGGGGTCGGGGATCCGGGTCGTCACGAGTTCCATTTCCCTTAATAATACTTAATCTTAACAATCAACCAACTGCTGCGTACTGTGACCCCACAATATACACACACACACCACAAGTTATAGTCCCAGAGATGAATACCAAAAATAATACAAGTCATTTTATTCCATAATTAAAAGCCAATACACCTTAAAAGGGTTCTGAATAATTTACATATTCCTTTCCATTATTTCAATTCATATTATACATAAGTCTGGTTCATCAATAGTTGAAAACCTAGCCTATTGGTAGCTCCTATCTCAGCTACGGCGGCATCAACGCTTCCGGAAAACTGCGGAACGTTTCCTAACTGCTTGTGAATTGGGAGCTTGGTCCTGTTCATCCTTTCTATCTGTTGTTGTGTGATGAAAGAAGAAAGCAAGGGTGAGCAACAAGCCCACCGAAATAATATGCATAATAATTAACAATATATGAGCATTCTCATAGTACTCATGAAAGTCTTGGTCAAGAAGAAATGAACCAAGTTGATATCTTAACGCGACCAACTCGCAAAATATTCAGTATATATATACATATATACTTTTCACAATCTTTAAAATCCTCTGACATGTATAATATACATAGAGTTCCAGTTTATAACTGTATAAAAATATTGTTGCAAGGTGATCTCATATATCTAACCTTGTCTCAACGTTTTTCTGAAAACCTTTGTCATTCATAAGATAATCATTAACTAGATATAAGTTGAAAAGATGAAGTTACAAGATACTCTAATATACTTATATCTTTTTCCGAATACTACTTGAACTACCACCGTTCAAGGTATAAATAGTTCATCCCATAGATGAAGCTACACGACAAAACTTGTATAGAATCAATCTTTGAAATATCATCAAAATGAAATGAAGTTACGAGATACTTCATTTGATGAAAACATCATTTTAAAAACTCGAACCTGCCAACACTCAACAATCGCCCAGCCGTAGCCTTTCTATCGAAGTGCTCTGGGTAGTGTTGCAGAAATATCCAATTGGATGATGAACTCATTACGGGAGTTTATCGCGCCAGGAAGACCACTCACGATGATCAGTCGTAGTAGTGCAACCCCACCATTTTCTACATGTAGAGGAGAACAGTCGGATTTACTTGTCAACCGAACACTGGACTCCTAAGGAATGGGCCGTCTTAACGGAACTTCCGGGCCATTTGGGCCAATAATTAAGGCTGGGCCGGCGCCACTCGACTACTTACGCCACTCCTAGTTCAGATGAAATCCATGACTCTGAAACGTAAAGCTCGTCTCCCCTTTCCCCAAGTAGGAAATTGTTGATATGACTCCAATAAGAAGTCGCATCTAGTTGGAAAGAAAAACTCACTGATATTTCCCAGGAGATGCATGTTAATGGATTAACTTATTCCAAGAATTTTACTTCCTGAGTGTTGGGTAAGTAATCAAAAACTCTTTTATCAAAACAGTAACCTTGTTGCGAATATAAAAATACATCACGGAGCCGGATCCCTCAGATTTTTGAGCGAGTATTTAAGTCCCCTTCGAAAGGAAGATCTTAAATTTGAAAACGAGTTTTGGGATCCGCTCTAACTTTTAAAATCATTTTGAAGACTCGAAAACATTTTTAAGAATGTTTGGAGTAATGCTGATTTAATATAATAAATCAGTCCCGATATATTAGAATATCTGAATATTATTATTTAAATAATATTCTCATAAGGATAATCCTTATAAAAATAATCGAAGTAGAAGTTTTAAAACTCATACTTGAAATGAATAATAAATAACCAAAGATATACTTATACGAAAGTACGATCTTTATTTGAATAATCGAAAATAAGTTTGATTATCGAAACATTATTCTTTAATAAAATAAAGAATATTATTTAATAAATAAGCGGAGTCATAAGTCCTCAAATGAATATTCAAAATAATATTCATTAAATAAAATAAACGGAGTCTTAAGTCCTCGAATGAATATTCAAAATAATATTCATTAAATAAACTAAACGGAGTCATAAGTCCTCGAATGAATATTCAAAATAATATTCAATAAATAAAATAAAGTTATCGAATACAACTTATTTGATTAATAGTTTTGAAAACTATATCTATATATATATATATATTATACTCGGGAACATCGACTCCCGGTTTAGAAATATGTTCACCTTTGGGTCCCCTATACTAAGGGTATACGCAACTACTGCTTATCTCTAGCATAGGTATTATGCAACTTATAAGCAATTGAATCAACAACTAGATATCAAGATTACGAAACAGACATGCATATATACCATATCAGCATGCTCCAATATATCGCAAGATTTGCTAATAACATTCATGCACTTATCACAAGATAATGCATATACATATATACATCACAATAACAGTATAACGGGTAGAAAACTTGCTTGAGTGACTGGGGGTGGTAAAAGGCCTGGGACGAGTCTGGTAACCTATAAACAACATATAAGTTGTAATTAAACCAAAGTCGCTTAAGAATCTATACTTTAACCAATTAGACCCTAACGTACGCTTTTGCGCTTAACGATTCACTTAAGTCGCCTAAGTACCCTCGGCTCCACCATTTTTAATAAATTAACCATTAAGAATTTTAAGGCAATTATTTCGCGAGTACTCTTCCAACTTCCTAATCCACTTTACGTAATTGTTTCATACTCCAATTAGTCATTTAAGGACCTTAACTAAGGTTTCAAAGTAAGGCGAGGGGTAATGGTTCGTTCGCGAAACGCCGTTACTTAAAACGGTCGTTTCTCCTAAACCGTACATCGGATTCAAGCGAACCACATATCAAAACGAAGCTCGTAACATGAACTATCTAAACATGGCAATGGTCAGAATCTCACAGTGAGTGCACAGGTCCTGAAGTTAAGAACAAAAACAGTCTAAGGAAAATTGGGCATTACGACGGCTATAACTTAGCAATTCCCAAATTTTTACCCAATCAATTTAATATTAAACCACCACCAATCAACACCATTCCACCATCATTCAACCACAAATCAACCATACAACCAAAATTCATCCAAAACCTATTAAATCAGTCCATTAATTTATGTTTTATCCTTCTTATTCAATCACAACAAGAGCTATTAACTATACTTAAGGTTCATTAACCACTAACCAAGATTTACAACCCAAACTCATTACAAATCCAACCAAACTCTAAATATACATGAATCATGCTCTCATGAACTATAATCAACAAAACCAAACCAAATACTCAAAATAAAGCTAGGGTTTGGAGGGGTTATACCTTCCTTGGAGTGATTAGAGTAGCTAGGAAGCCTTAAGAAGCCTTGAGATAGCTTAGGAATGCTTGGATCTTAAAGGAAATCAAAGAAAATAAAGTTAGTAATCTTGAAAACACTATTCATCATCTTATTCCTTGATTTATTGGAAGAGATTCATGAAGAATTGGAGGCTTAAACTTCTAGGATAGCCATAACTAATTAAAAGGAACCTTGGATAATTACCTTGTAATTTAACAAAGCTTGAATCTTGATTTTTGGAATTTTTCTCTTCTTTAGGATGAAGATGCCGAGAGCACTTGTTCTTGGGAGGGTTTTTACTTTGCTAAATGAGTTTGTGGTGGAAAATGGAAGTGAATGGGATATTTGGGTGATTAAATGGTTGAATAAAGTGAGTGGAGTGTGACTAAGCATGACATCACCTTGGTGACTTCATCAATGGCCACTTGTCATCACTTGGTGGTGGAATCATCTTTCATGCTAATCCTTGCTTAGTTGCTTGATTATCATCCTTAATCCTTGCACTAATCTCTCTTGCATTACTTGTCGTTTAATTGTTTTACGACTCGTTTATCGTTCGTTCTTACTAATCGTTTGAGGGATCATATCCGGGATCTTATTACTTGGGTTTCCCTAACCTTTCTCAATATATTATATTCCTTTTATGATCCTCTCTTATAATCCTTGAATTAAAATCCTTTTAATCATGTTACCTTATACTCAATTCTTTCGGTATCTGGTGGATTTTCGGGAAAAATCAAAGTGTTCGAATTTGGATTCTGACGATCTTTACATACACTTATTTACTCTATGGAATACTAATACGATCTTAGAATTTCCGTAACAGTACTCTTATATATCGTGGTCTGATAATTTTCCTAAATCAACATCATCAGCAAAAGTTACTATTCATCAGGGTTTCAAAAATTCCAAAAATTGGGGTTATTACATTTCGCATAACTAGGCATTTGCTCCAGAGCCTCGACGAAAGGTATATTGATGTGAAGTTTCTTGAACACCTCCAAAAACTTACCGAACTGCTTATCCAGCTTTTGTTGTTGCAATCTCTTAGGGAAAGGTGGTGGAGGATAGAGTTGTTTCTCCCCTGTATTACCCTCAGGCAGAGTGTGTTCAACAGTAGTCTTCCTTGGTTCCGCTGCTTTCTCCTTTTGTTTAGCTTCTTCATCACCAACTTCAGCTTCTCCGTCTTTTGCTTTTTCCGCATCAGCAACTTTTCCAGACCTTAAGGTAATAGCCTTGACTTGCTCTTTAGCTTCCTTTCTGCCTGGCACTTCAGTATCACTGGGAAGTGTGCCTGGTTAACGATTGAGCACTGCATTGGCTATTTGACCGATTTGATTTTCCAAGGTCTTGATAGAAACAGCCTGACTTTTACACAACAGCTTGAGTTCCTCAAAATCAGCACTAGTAGGTGGAGCAGCACCTCCTTGTTGAGGATATGATTGTCTTTGAGCATAATGTTGTGGTTGCTGGAATCCAAGTGGATTAAACTGTTTACTTACGCCTTGTTGATATGGTTGTTGAATAGCATTCTGATTATTACTCCAGCTGAAATTTGGATGATTTCTGTTGTTAGGATGATAAGTAGCTGGCACAGGCTGCTGCGGTCGCTGATAATTGTTCACATACTGAAAAGATTCATTAACAAGAGAACACTGATTCGTAGCATGAGAACCTGCACAAAGTTCACAGACCATAGCTATCTGATTGACTCCATAGGTGGCTAGAGAATCGACCTTCATAGACAGCGCTTGGAGCTACGCTGCAATAGCTGTAGCTGCATCAACTTCCAGAATACCCGCTACCTTCCCAGGCATTATCATTTGAGTTGGGTTTTGATGCTCATTTGCAGCCATAGTCTCAATAAGATTATAAGCCTCAGTATAGTTTTGGCCCACAAGGCGCCTCCAGCTGCTGCATCGAGCATGGGCCGAGATTGGGCCCCCAAACCATTATAGAAACCAGTGATCACCATCCAATCAGGCATACCATGATATGGACACTTTCTCAACATCTCCTTATAGCACTCCCAAGCTTCGTACATGGATTCTGTAGGCTGCTGTGCAAATTGAGTAAGAGCACTCCACATAGTCGCAGTTTTCGCCATTGGATAGAACTTTACCAGAAACTGTTGTGCAAGATCTTGCCAAGTAGTGATGGACCCAGCTGGTTCAGAATGTAACCAGTCCTTAGCTTTATCCCTCAGAGAGAATGGGAAAATCCTCAGCTTGATAGCCTCATCAGTCACACCATTATATTTGAAAGTACTACAGATTTCGATAAAATTCCTAATGTGCATGTTGGGATCTTCAGTAGCAGCACCTCCAAAAGAAACAAAATTCTGCACCATCTGAATAGTGCCCGGCTTGATTTCAAAAGAGTTAGCCTGAATAGCCGGGTGAAGGATGTGGCGCCCTCCAAACCCGGGTCAGAAGTTTGGGGTCCACAACACTTACACAATATATAAACCTGTATAAGAAATATTATTTGCAATGACCCTGCTTTACATAACCACGGATCGCAACAGGTTAAAGTATGAAAACAAGCCACAACCTTAACTTTTATTACAACGTATCAAATCCCAACTAATTTAAATTTCAACTGATAATAAAATTATTCTTACAATCTTACTATCTCTCTACCGTATGAAGCTCCTTGCTAGCTCGATCCAACTCAAACTAGAACCTTAGCCGCACTTTGGACTGAGGAACTTTACTATCATCCATATCCTTTTCAACTATAAAATATATAAAAAGAATCGCAAGGGTGAGCTAACTAGCTCAACAAGTCATAACAGTGATAACTGAGGTTAAGCAATGTTCAAATGGAATGATTCAGAAGAATCAAGTTTATTGTTAAAAATTCATTAGAATTAGATATTCATTTTAAGTTTTAAAACCAAGGTTAGGCTGCTGATCAGTCACGCACTAACCCCGAGCAAGCACACAGCACTACTCTAATTACTGGATCCAAGGCGCATATTGGCCTAACTTGACCATTGGTATGGTCTGACCACGAATCTGGTCCATATATATAAAAACTATCCAATCCTAAAGCAGTTCAATATGATAAACAATATTATTCGATAAAACAAGATCATAATCAATGATGGTTAAACACTTGAATAAAAATATAAGGAAACTCATGGATACCTCAAGGGTATATCAGGGTATGTATAAGAAACGGTTTTTAATCTGTAAAAGGATCAGGTATTAGACAAATAATGATTTTTCAAGGTATAGTTTTTTGATGTTATAAAGTGTGGTTGGAGTATAAAAGTTTCTGTGTTTTCAAACAATTTTCTTCCAGTATTTGGTGTTTGGTAGTTATACATTTGGGGAGCACTATCATATTTGGGTGGTTTGGTGTCTGAGGTTCAACAAAGGATGGTTTACAAAGAATAAGGCTTACGGCTCAAGATCAAGAAAAATCAGGGTTCAAGGGTAAATAGATTAAAGCACACGCAATATAAAACAAGAGTTATTTTGAATAATGGCGACAGTTTAAGAAACAGTTCGAAAATATTTACGATATATCTTGAAGAAAAGTTCAGAAGTACTTGCCTTACAGGGCTTTACAACTATTACTGATCGACTCTGAGCCGACTCTGTCGCTCAGGCTTTATTGTCTATCCACTGGATCACTCTAGATTTGACCTCTACCTTAAGTCCTTTGATTGGAACCTTACTAAGCTTTTCGACTGACCACCAACTATCTTTCGTCCAATGCCAATTCTCGGGCATTCCGACTAGAACCTACAAGGTCGAAACACCCTAACTTAGACATTCGATTATGCTTGACATATCCTCGCTAACAATTTACCCATGCGTTAACAAAACCTGACTCGTAATACATACATTATTGCAATACAGGCATCAGTTACGGTTCACGTCCTTAAAATCAATTCGGTGTTCCTTTTCAGAAAATATGTATACTCGTCATTGTATGAAATTAGGGTTATTGGTTTTGGCAAAATGTTTCACTACAACATATAATCAGGTTTTGTATAAAACATACGTATATGTATTTACTTATACTCGCTCGACGTCCCGATAATCCTCGGATACGCTCCCGTATTTCCGTAGTTCGATTTCCCGGAAATCAGGCAGCGTCTTCTTTGTTTATCGGACTACCCGTCGAAACATCAATCGACGTCAAATCCCAAACACAACAATCACAACAGTTATCCAATCACATACGAAACTAACTACTCGACTCATTTTATTTATTTTATAAAATTAGGACTCAGAATAAATTCATCACCGTCCACCGTCGGCTCGCCGAAGCTCATCGCCGACGGCGATAAAATTCGCGGGTTCCCGATACATCGGACCTCCTTCGCTAATTTCATCGATTAATTTAAAATATTTTTCCCGCATAAAGTTATTTCACAAATCTTTAATCAAATTATTCCCTGCAGAAAATTGGAATAGAAGTTAATAACGAAATTGCAATTAGTCAACACAGGCACGCGAACCAAACGTGGCCTAAACGGAAAACAATCAGAAAACAGTCGGCACCATACCCGGAAACAGCTAACACAACCCACAACAATCACACACCGTTACACACACATAAATACACACACTTATTCGCACAGAAGCACATACAGATACACACATATATATATATATGTATTTATGCAGGAAACTGAACCATAAAAGAACTGGAGCAAGCCGAAATTGTTACCGGAATTAAGGCTACCGGAGGTAACATCGGAAATGAAAGGAAGAAACAGGAAGAAAGAAAACGGGGTAAAAGAGGGCGAGAGACAGAGGTGAGAGAGTAACAGAGAGAAACAAGGCGCGTGCAATCAGGAAGGGAGGGGTACAGGGGTTTCTATATTATCTATTTGTGTGTTTTGTTTTCCAATTCTTATACATCTGCCACGTATCAAACAAGTAACAGGAATTGAGCACGTGTCCTGCCATACTAATCTGTTTCGAAAATTTGCGATTTATCGAACCAAGTTGCGGGTAAAACAAACCCAAAAAAATTATCAAAATAATTTTAAAATATCACAAATAATTCAAAGTTATTAAAAATAAAATTTTCATAATTTTTAAAGTATTTTTGAAACGCAACTCATATCCGCATTTCACAATTAACGAACCGAGCGGCACTTAAAACAAATTCAGAAAATTACGAAAAAGTTTAAAATATTAAAAATATCCCGAAGTTTATAAAAACATGAATTTTGAAATTTTAGAACAATTTTTGAAACACAATTTATACCCGCTTTTAACAAATAAACGAATCAACGCGCGGGTAAAATTAATCCTGAAATTTCCAAAATAATTTTAAAATTCTCGGAATATTTCAAACTTAAATAAATATGAGTTTCATAATTTTTGAAGAATTCTGGAATTAAATACAGATTTTACAAGTAAATATAATCCGAAAATCACACAGGGTTAAATAATTGATGAAATATTGATTTCTAAATTTTATAAAATCCCAAAAATAATTTTTGTAATTATAGAACCATAAAAACAATTTTAAAGACATTCCAAATATTTATACAATTAAATTTGCACTAAATCCACTTTTGAAATTGAAAACAATTCAATACGACTCCATAATTAATCACGCAGACAACCCGGTACACCATAAATCCCACATAGATAATAATCAAACAACACATAGCGGTCAAAACCAATACACTTGATAGGAATAAATAAATTATGATTAAATACTGCAAGGTGTGGGCTGCTAGGCCCAATAAAAAGATATATGATACTCAGACCGGAAAGGTTAAGCCTGATACACCAGATCAGGTCTGATGGAATAAAGAAGGCCCAAAAGACCTGATTATTAATTAATTTCGTAATTAATTAATAAGGTAAAAATCAGCTATTGAGAAGAGTCCCGATAAGGATATAAATCCTTATAGATTATCCTCAAGGGGATCTAAAAGGATAAGGAATCAATTTCCTACTATCTAGGACTCCAAAGTCCATTCTAATTATGAGACTTGCCCACCAAGTCTCCTATACCAAGTTCAATTCAAGGACTCCCACATCTATATAAGGGGCCTCACCCCACAGATCAGAACGACATTTTTTGGCTTGATTCTCTAATTCACAGAGATACGCAGGCATCTCGTAAAGGCAGATCGAGCCACGAAACATGAGAGCAGCCATTAAAGGCCTTGAGCTCCCGAATCTTAGTAATAAATACAGCAAATAATAACCTTAGTTTTTTATCCATAACATTTGGCGCCGTCTGTGGGAAAAAAGGAACAACAACCATGGCGAGAACACGGAGAACAACCAGCACTCTGGAGGAGGGAACACCATCAGGGACAACTCAGGTGATTTCGTCAACCGTGGAGATTCCTCCCCACTCAACTTATGCATCTACTCAAGCGGAGACCCAGATAAGGGCAACTCAATCTCAGCCACAAGGAACGACTCCCCCGACTATTCAAGGTACGAATCCTCGAGTTCAACAAGTACATATACCTGTGAATTCTCGACCCGTCGGGTATGAATATTCAACTGTTGTTACCACTAACCCCCCTTATGGGATGCCCCTTCACCCTGAGGTTGGAGGAAGCGGATATGCTGGGCGAAGCGAAGCACGAGGGCAGTCGCCCCCCTATATACGAGGTCTGGGTCCTATCCCTGAGGATCGGGAATTTTCTGGTCCTTACACTGAGAGAGACTCCGAATCTTCGGATGATGAAGTGGCCCTAAGAAGGAGGCGTCCTGGAAAAGAGCCAATGGCCGATGGAAGGCAACGCCCCCAAAGCACCCCAGGGGTGAATCCCCAAGAAGTGCAGGAAAGGATCAGGGCTCATGAGGCTAAAATCCAAAGGCTGAGGCGTGATTTGGAGGCTCACCAGGCCACCAGACCCCAAATATCTCCTAGGGGGAGAAATCTTCCTCCTGTCATAGACCTGGATGATCCGGTAAGAAGAAGGGCTGCTGTCCCAAGAACTGATCCAAGCAATCTCCTTCCCCTTGGAGATCCTGATGATCCAACTCCACCCTTCATAGAAGAGATAATGAATGCCCATATCTCAAGGAAATTCAAGATGCCCACTATCAAAGCCTATGATGGCACGGGAGACCCCGCTAATCATGTTAGGACATTCTTTAATGTACTGCTGCTGCAACCCGTGAATGATGCTATAAAGTGTCGGGCCTTCCCTCAAACCCTGTCGGGTATGGCTCAAAGATGGTACAGTCGCCTGCCCCCAAATTCTATTGGATCGTTCAGAGAATTAAGCCAGGCTTTTATTAAGCAATTCATCAGTGGAAGAGTCCATGAGAAAAGTTCAGCATCTCTTATGAGTCTTGTGTAGGGAGCTAAGGAATCCTTGAGAGATTACCTGAATCATTTTACAAAGGAGGCTTTAAAAGTCCCAGACCTTGATGATAAGGTAGCCATGATAGCACTGCAACAAGGAACCAGGGATGAGTTTTTCAAGATGTCCTTGGCCAAACGCCCCCCTGAAAACATGTTGCAACTCCAAGAGAGGGTAGGGAAGTATATCAAGGTTGAAGAAAGCATGAGGAAGACCGTAGTAAGTAATGAGCCCACTGGAGGCAAGAAGCAAAAAACTGATCTGGAGTATATCGCTAAGGACAAATATCCTAGAACCGAACAAAACCCTGATTCAACCCCCAAGAAGGGAGGACCTGGGCAAAAGTTCACTAAATACGCTAAGCTGAGTGCTCCTAGAAGTCAGATTTTGATGGAGATTGAGAAAGATAGAGATATTCGCTGGCCTAAGCCCTTGAAGGCTGATCCCGCCAAGCTAGATAAGAGCAAGTATTGCAGGTTTCACAAGGATGTTGGCCATGACACCGATGAGTATAGGCAATTGAAAGATGAAATTGAGTTTTTGATTCGAAAAGGAAGATTGAACAAGTATACTGGAGATGGAGGGGACAGAAACAATAATGGAAGGAAGAACTTTGAAGATCGTAGGAGGGACCAAGACGATCAGGGGCGAAATCCCCAACCTAGAGGGCCGGTTATAAATGCAATTTTTGGAGGACCGCGACGCCCTCGAGAGCCTGTGATAAACACAATCTTTGGAGGTCCAACTGCTGCTGGATTGTCCAAAAATTCCAGAAAGGCATATACGAGGGAGGTTATGCATATTGTTGGAGAAGCCCCGAAGAGGGCCAGGACAGAAGTAACATTGGCTTTTGATGATTCTGACCTAGAGGGCATGAAGTTTCCCCATGACGACCCGCTGGTCATAACACCGATAATAGGAAATAGCCCGGTTAAGAGGGTCCTTGTGGATAATGGTGCTTCTGTGGATATCTTGCTCCACGACACCTTTCTAAGGATGAGGTATAACGACTCCCAGTTGACACCTACCGACATGCCGATATATGGATTTGCTGGAGTAGAATGTCCTGTGGAAGGGATAATCAAATTACCGACCACCATAGGTACGGAGCCAAGGCAAGCAACGCAGATGCTGGATTTCTTGGTGGTAAAGGCTAGTTCGACTTATAATGCTATCATGGCGAGAACAGGGATACATGCCTTCAAGGCAGTCCCCTCTTCCTACCATTCAGTCATGAAGTTTCCCACCCGAAACGGGATTGGAGAAGAGAGAGGAGATTAAAAAATGGCTAGAAGCTGTTATGTGGCCTCTTTGAGGGCAGATGGAGTTGGGGGTAGGTTCTTCCTATTGAAGATATGGATGTCAGAGAAAATGACGAGAAGAGAGGAAAGCCAGCAGAAGATTTGGTTTCGATTCCTTTAGACCCCAAGAATCCTGAGAGGATGACTTTCATTGGAGCCACATTAGAGGAGCCCCTTAGAGGGAAGTTGATGAAATTTTTGCAAGAAAATAGTGATGTGTTTGCATGGTCAGCAGCTGATATGCCAGGTATAGACCCGGAACTGATTACTCACAAGTTAAACGTGGATCCAAGCCGGAAAACCGTGAAACAAAAGAAAAGAAATTTTGCCCCGGAAAGACAAGAAGCTATAAAACAGGAGGTAGAAAAACTCTTAGAGGCTGGTTTTATCGAGGAGATTCAATTTCCGGAATGGTTAGCAAACCCGGTAATGGTGAAGAAGGCTAATGGAAAGTGGAGGATGTGTATAGACTTCACTGATCTGAATGATGCATGCCCCAAAGACTGTTTTCCGCTGCCTAGAATTGATACTTTGATTGATGCCACTGCTGGACATGAGATGCTGAGTTTTATGGATGGATTTAGCGGATATAACCAGATCAAAATGCATAAGGATGACATTCTAAAGGTATCATTTATCACTGACTTTGGTGTTTATTGTTATCTTGTTATGGCATTTGGTCTCAAGAACGCAGGAGCCACCTATCAAAGGTTGGTGAATAGAATTTTTAAGGATCTTATTGGTAAGACTATGGAAGTCTATGTTGACGACATGTTAGTCAAAAGTCTAGTAAAGACTGATCATATAGCCCATTTAAGGGAAGCTTTTGAGGTCCTGAGGTACCACAAGATGATGTTGAATCCTACGAAGTGTGCTTTCGGAGTAGGATCTGGAAAATTCTTGGGATTGATGGTCTCAAAAAGAGGAATTAAGGCTAACCCCGATAAAATAAAGGCGATCCTGGAAATGGAACCACCAAAAACTATCAAGGATGTTCAGAAGCTCACAGGAAGGGTTGCTGCGCTAGGACGATTCATCTCCAAGTCAGGAGACAAGTGCTTGTCATTCTTCAAGTCACTAAAGAACATTAAAGACTTCGTATGGAGTGAGGAAAATCAGAAGGCATTTGAAGAGTTAAAGAAATATATGGGCCAGGCCCCGTTGTTGGCCAAGCCAGTTCTGAGTGAAGTTTTATTCTTGTACTTGGCTGTTTCAGAGAGCGCCTTGAGCGCGGTGTTGGTTAAGGAGGAACTGAAAGTCCAGAAACCCGTATACTATGTCAGCAAAATCTTGCATGGTGCTGAGTTGAATTATTCAACTATTGAAAAATTCGCTTTAGCCTTGGTAATGGCTTCAAGAAAGCTGCGTCCTTATTTTCAAGCTCACCAGATTGAAGTACTAACAAATCAGCCACTGAGAAACATCATTCACAGTCCCAAGGCAAGTGGAAGACTGATTAAGTGGGCAATAGAGCTGGGAGAGTTCGATCTCAAGTATAAGCCGCGCACGGCTATAAAAGCCCAGGCACTAGCTGACTTCGTGGTGGAATGTACCATACCCAACCAAGAAGTCGGGGGGCAGGAAGATATCATACCTCAAGATAAGGGAGTCGACAATGGGGACAAAGAGAAGGATAATAAAGAATATTGGGTTCTCTATTTTGATGGGGCATCAAAAACAAACTCCAGTGGAGCAGGATTGGTTTTGCAAAGCCCTGATGGATTCTTAATTGAGTATGCTATGAAGCTAGACTTCCCAACCACAAACAATGAGGCAGAGTATGAAGCCCTGATTGCTGGCCTTGGTCTAGCTGGGACACTTAGAGTCAAAAACTTAAAGGTCCGTGGAGACTCGAAGTTGATCATATCCCAGGTAAAGGGAGAATTTGAGGCAAGTGATGATACGATGGCTAAATATGTTCGCCTAGTAAGGGCTGTGATGACCCAATTTAATGAATGCCATGTTGAACACATTCCAAGGGAAGAAAATGCTAAAGCAGATGCGCTATCAAAGTTTGCTTCATCTGAGATTGAAGAAAGTTCAGGAAGTGTGTACTTCCGTGTTTTGAAGACACGAAGCATAGATGTTAAGCTTGTGGCTCCCGTAGGTCTGGGGGCGTCATGGATCGATCTCATTAAGGCTCACATTCAAACTGGATGGTTGCCAAGCGATGCAACTGAAGCACGAAAGTTAACTGTTCGAGCACTAAGGTACTCTTTGATAGATGGGATTCTGTATAAAAGATCTTCCGTGGTTCCTTACTTGAGGTGTCTCAGGCCTGATGAGGCACGCTTGGCTCTTGAGGAAGTGCATGAAGGTATTTGTGGACAACACTTGGGGGGCAGGGCCTTAGCTCATAAGATAACCCGTTTAGGCTTTTATTGGCCAGAAATGATGGCTGATGCCAAACAATATGTAAAGAAGTGTGATCGCTGTCAGAAGCATGCACCAGTTGTTAGACAACCCCCCGAGATGCTGACATCTATCAACTCGCCTATTCCCTTTGCTATGTGGGGGATGGATATTCTAGGGCCTTTTCCTATGGCCACGACACAAAGGAAATTTCTGATTGTAGCCATTGATTATTTCACCAAGTGGATCGAAGCCAAACCCTTGGCCAAAATCATAACTAAGCAGGTTGCACAATTCCTATGGGAAAACATTATGTGCCGATATGGAATTCCCCGTATCCTCGTCACTGACAATGGAGCACAATTCAACAATGAGGAATTCAAGAAGTATTGTGAAGAAAATGAAATTGAGTTACGATTCACCTCTGTGGCTCACCCGCAAGCCAATGGGCAAGCAGAGGTAGCAAATCGAATAATCCTGGATGGACTAAAGAAGAGGATCGAGAAGTCAAGAAATAATTGGGTGGATGAAATACTTCCAATATTATGGGCCTACAGGACTACCTGTAGAGTCACGACAGGAGCAACCCCCTTCATGTTGGCATATGGGGCAGAAGCAGTAGTTCCAGTAGAGATATCACATTCCTCTCCAAGGATTCAAGCTTTCAATTCAGAAGAAAATGAGGAAGGGCAGAGGTTATCCCTGGATTTAATCGATGAAGTGCGAGATAAAGTACATGCAAAGATAGTAGAATATCAGAAAAAGGCTTCATTCTACTACAACCTAAGGGTTAAAGAGAGGTTTTTCAAACAAGGTGACCTAGTCTTGAGAAAAATAGAGGCTTCTGGTGTCGGACAGAAAGGAAAGCTTGCCCCAAATTGGGAAGGGCCGTATAGAGTCAAGAGCGTTCAGGGTAGAGGAACCTACAAGCTGGAGACTATGGATGGTTTTGAAGTCCCGAGAACCTGGCACGCACAAAACCTGAAGGTTTACTATGTGTAAGATGGTCGAAGTACGATTCTCACTTGTCATTATGACAAGTAGGTTTAAAAGCACCTTGAAGCTTTGTTTGCATAGGATTTTTATTTTTTAGCTATTATAGATCAGGGTCGAACCCACATTATGTAAGGTTTTGGAAAACCAGACTTGAAATTGAAGAGTTCGAAATTATTTCAACCTATGGATGTTTGAGTTGTGATAATACTTGTGTGGCCCATTAAGCCAAGTTTGAATATTAAAGTATCGGAAAAATGAAGGAGAGAATGCAAATAAGGAAAGTAGCATATAAAATAGCCCCGGAGGGTAATAAGTTTTAATACAAACAAAAGTCCAGACATAAGTTAAGGATAAAATTACAGAATAGAAAAACTACTCCTCCATGCGGGAGCCTTCATTCTCTTTCTCCTTATCAGCGCCTTCAGCATCCTTCGCAGGAGAAGCGGGAGGAGAAGCAGTGTTAGGATCCAAGATGCGATCATCTGGCTGAGGGGAGTTGAAGAGGGCGTCTATGCTGTCCTCTGACTCAGCCTGCTCAGGACTTATAAAGTCCTTAGGGTCGACTAAGCCCAGGTACTTCTCAGAAACCGCCTTCACGGCCGTATCCCATCCCTGAGTGAACTGTAGGGAATAAAGACCCTCATCATGAATCTCCATGAGGTTCTTAAACTTGTTAGAACCCATGTAGTCATCAATGAGCGTTTCCTTATCGCTCCTAAGTTTCACCAGCTCGGAATGAGCCTTATCCAGCTCCTCCTTCTTCGTGTCCAACTTCTTCTCCAGGACCTTGGCTCTCTCCTCCCACTTCTTCATCTCCTTCTCAAAATCATCAGAGTTACCCTTCCAGGATCTAGCCTAATGTAGGGCCGCCTGGAAATAGGTATTACTCTGCAAAGAAATATGTATGAGTTAGCACAAATTCATTGGGATACAAGAAAAGTTGAAATTCACAAAAGGAAGAGAAGAAAAAAGAAAATTACCGCAGCTTGGGCTTGAGAACCCAGAAGCTCAATAGTCTCGATATCACACCCCGTAACAATGTCAGTGAAATCGTGGGGAGTGATGGAATGGTACGACCAATCCTTGGCATGTTTGGTGGATCCAACTACCGTATCACTCCTCCTGAAGCCCCAGTTAGGCCTGAAGGAATGTGCCTTAAGTGGAGGATCCACATCGTCCCCCAGCTCGACCACCGGGACGTGGGGCTTAAGGAAAGAAGGACCGTCAGGTTTGCTCCTGGGGTCCCTGTTTAACTTGGCCCTCTTCTGGCGGCCAGATTCCCCCTCCTTGGGCCTATTGACATTATTAATAGCCTCACAAGCTGAAAGGAAAAGTAGAAGGAATATTAAAATCCAGAAAAAAAGAAAAAGTGCGATTAAAGAGAAGGATAAATTTACCCTTATCACTGGCCTGGGAGAGACCAACTTTCTTCAAGGAAAACTCCTCTAAAAGGGTCCAGGTGTCTATTTTCCCATCATCTGAAATTAAGGCTTGATAGGCCACCTCCTCCTCATCAGTTAATCTGATGCTACCAGGACTACCATCTGATACTTTGCAAAATGGCCTACGGAAGAGTGTGGCCCAATACCCCCCAGCCCAGGTCAGCCTGACAAACTCATCCCTCCATTTAGGGTTGTTCTCGACTATAGAGTTACTATCAAAGATATGGGGAATTTTGGGCCGTTGGCGAATTAAAACCCAGCCCGGCTGACTCATGGAACTATTATAGAATTGGAAAACTTTCCTAAAGACAGCTACGGAAAGAGGGAAGCTATTCCTGAGACAAAGGACCATAAAACAGATAATGTTCCTCCAGGCGTTAGGAGGGAGTTGACAAGGGTTGATTTGTACATTGGCTAGTAAACGAGGAATAAATTCGTGGAATGGGAACCTAAGACCTACGGTCAGGGCTCCTCGATAAATGAACAGGGTATCCCCCTCCCAATTACAAGTCCTATCCCCAGGGGCGGCTGGAGTGATCCTAAGGTGGGGTGGAAGTCTGTACAGGGTGTTCATAGACTCTATCCTACAATCTAACTCATGAAAAGTGTTACCATGATTATACGAATCTAACTCAGATAGAGAAGGATATTCATCACCTCTCGAGTTAATCATATCAATGAGGGAAGTTATGGAGATTGAATTTGAATGTTTGTACCTCTCTTAGAGACATTCATCTTCTGCAAACGAGCCAGGTCACGGTCCGCCATTGATATGCTTCGGCTGAAGGTTTGAAACCCAAAAATACTTGAGAATGGTAGAGCTGCGGTGGCTTTGGTCGCCGGAAATCGCCTTCTCAAAGGGAGAACTCTAGAGAAAATTGTGAGAGAAAATGAGAAGTGGGAAGTGAAGTGAGGATTCTCACTCCACACTACACTTATATAGGCGAAAAGCTCGGAATACGAGGCATTTTTAGGCCCATTTAGCCAGGCCCAACCTAGAGGCCCATCTACAAGAAGTATCAGGAACAATCTAGAAGCTCCTGTGGAATTTAAAAGGTCAAAAATCGACCAGAATCTTAAAATGGTTCGATCAGAGTCCTGATCGATGCAAAAGAGGATCCTGATCAATATCTTATTCGAACAGGAGGGAAGAAATCCCCTAGGATCGATCAGAGTCCTGATCAACACAGAAGAGAGTCCTGATCGATATTCCATTCGATCAGAATGGTCGAGAGCCACTTAATTCGATCAGAGTCCTGATCGACACAGAAGAGAGTCCTGATCGATATCTTATTCGAACAGGAGGGAAGAAATCCCCTAAGATCGATCAGAGTCCTGATCGACACAGAAGAGAGTCCTGATCGATATTTCATTCGATCAGAATGGTCGAGAGCCACTTAATTCGATCAGAGTCCTGATCGAAATCGATCAGGAATCCTGGTCGATTAAGCCCGTGTAACAATCGACTAGGGTGTCACTTTGAAGGCCAATTCGGCCAGAATCCTGATCGAAATCGATCAGGAATCCTGTCGACCAGAGTGTAAGATCCTGAGCTAATTCGATCAGGATCCTGATCGATTTTGGCTGCATCCTGATCGATTTTGGCTGCATCCTGATCGATTTTGTCTGCATCCTGATCGATTTTGAATGCATTCTGATCGATTTTAAGCCAGAAAATTAAGGATAAGTCCCGGGAAATTAGGGAAAAATCCAGAAAATTAAGGATAAGTCCCGGGAAATTAGGGAAAAATCTAGAAAATTAAGGATAAATCCCAGAAAATTAGGGAAAAATCCACAAATTAAAGGAAAAATCCCAGAAAATTAGGGAAAAATCCAGAAATTAAAGGAAAAATCCCAGAAAATTAGGGAAAATCCCGGAAATTAGGGAAAAATTCCTGGAATTAAGATAATTCCTGAATAAAAAGAAGATTCATTGTAAATGTGTAGGTCGCTCCACACTTTACGCAAAAACGAAACCCTGTAAGGGAATAAACAGACTTAACTTCTGCGAAACCTAATCAATGTTTCCCAAAAGTTGGGGGGCAAATGATAGGAATAAATAAATTATGATTAAATACTGCAAGGTGTGGGCTGCTAGGCCCAATAAAAAGATATATGATACTCAGACCGGAAAGGTTAAGCCTGATAGACCAGATCAGGTCTGATGGAATAAAGAAGGCCCAAAAGACCTGATTATTAATTAATTTCATAATTAATTAATAAGGTAAAAATCAGCTATTGAGAAGAGTCCCGATAAGGATATAAATCCTTATAGATTATCCTCAAGGGGATCTAAAAGGATAAGGAATCAATTTCCTACTATCTAGGACTCCAAAGTCCATTCTAATTATGAGACTTGCCCACCAAGTCTCCTATACCAAGTCCAATTCAAGGACTCCCACATCTATATAAGGGGCCTCACCCCACAGATCAAAATGACGTTTTTTGGCTTGATTCTCTAATTCACAGAGATACGTAGGCATCTCGTAAAGGCAGATCAAGCCACGAAACACGAGAGCAGCCATTAAAGGCCTTGAGCTCCCGAATCTTAGTAATAAATACAGTAAATAATAACCTTAGTTTTTTATCCATAACAACACATATTTTATTTATTTAATAATTTCTATAATCACATATTTAAATAATTCAAAAATACACGAGTTGCTATATCCTTCCCCCTTAAAAAGATTCTGTCCTCAGAATCTGGTCTAACTAAACAAGTGAGGTTATTGTCAAGCATATCTGACTCTAGTTCCCAAGTAGACTCTTCTACTCGAGGATTTCAAACGTATTCACTATAGATATACACTCATTTCCAAGGACTCGCCTTTAACAATCAAGAATTTGGATCAATCACTATATGTAGAACAAACTTGGACAAGAGCCCATTGGCTCCTAACCAATCGCTTAATTCAAATCAAATACTTATCGCTTTAACATTGACAGACAAAACACATTATATGTACACACTGTTGTGACGGTCACATCAACTTATGAACAACTTTACCTATATTTATCAATATCTCGAATGGTTCACTAATTTTAGGACTTGACCTGTCCCTTCTACTTAGACTTATCCAGTCTCTTTCAAGATGAAACTTGTACTAACATTACTGGTCCTATTTCTATACTCATATTCTCCCTCGATACAATTTCGCCTTCTTTCTTTGTCTACTCCTAGCTGCTTCAATCAATATCACTACGCTCTTGGTGTGCTGAATTAACTTAGAATTTGACAACTTTCTTTCTCCCACTTTATCTCAATAAAAATGGGGACCTACACTTGCATTCACATGAAGCTTGGTAAAGTGGCATTCCAAAGCTGACATCGATGATAAATGATCATTCCAGTGTTTCCTTAAAACTCAACCTCTCAACATATCTTACATTTCCTGAATCACTTCCGTACTTTGACTCTCCGTTTAAGGATGATAGCCGGTGCTCGTTTTCAACTTGGTTTCCAAACATTTAAATATCTCCTATTCGTTTCCATCAGTTAAGGCAGAAAAGTAATCTCGTATATTCACTCATTATCACCTATAGGTATTTAAACTTCATATTCCACTCTTTTCAAATCTTTTACGTCCAATCCTTTCTTTCTACACAAGGCGTCTGTTACCATCCGGCTTTGTTTAGGTAGTTAATAATGGATTAATCAGGATCTTTTGTTAACCTCGGTCAAATTTTCATACTTGAAAACTCAAGGTATAGTTGCTTTCCTTCTAATCTTTGGAGGAAAATCCTTGGGCATTCCACACAGACTTTCTTACTCTTTGAATAGTTGAGGATGTTATCAATAAATACAATTCGCTTATCCAAGTACTCCTTATACATCATGTTCCTTAATTTTTTATAGTCAACTGATACACTTGTTACTTCACATGATGAGCTTGCAATGCTCATAACCCATTTTAATCGTAATCTTTGATATGTCCTAGGTCGAATCTTAAGTTAATCCTCGAGACATAACACACTTCTTAGATTAGGTCTCATAAGTAATCAATTCTTTATAGGGATCACTTATTCTTATTCGTTGTTTTGTTATACTTCTGATAATCAGTACATAGTCTCATAATTTCATTCCTTTTCTCCATCAACATCACAGGTACACTTTACGATTCTCTTCTTGCAAAACTACCTTGGTTTGCCTTGTCCACCAGGCCTCCAATACTTGCCTTACTATTTAATATGCCTAACACCTCCTGATCCATTGTGGAATTTCTTTTTATACCTGGTTATCACTGTTTTTCTTTAAAATTCCGTATATCTTGGCATTTCTTCAATAAATTAAATACTTTATAATGTGAATTCCCTGTGGGATCTCATTTCTTAATCCTTTTACTTATAACATCCATATGCTGGAAGAAAACTTAGGAATATCGTGATCGTTCTTCTGGTGCATAATCTTCCTCTTACTAACCGTTATCATCATAATCCATTATCTTCCCTTGACATCTCCTTATCTTTTCTCAATAATTCAGACTGAAAGGTCATACTACCCATCCTTATTTCCAGGGGATTATATATCTGACTTCCAACTCCAACTTCTAAAATTCCATAGATAATTCTTCTGGTATAGTTTCTATGTTCGTTCTCACCTTTTTGCTTATCGCCTGCCTCTACATTTACTTTTCCTCGTGAGTACATACTTCAAACTTTTATGGTCCATATAGATCTTACACTTTTCTCCATTCATATCATGCTTCCCAATCTTTCAAAGAAAATATTATTATTGCTAGTCCCAATTATGAGTAGGATACTTCTGCTCATAAGGTTTTGGTTTTCTGGATGCATATACAATAACTTTATTGTGCTGCATCAACACACATCTTATTCCCTTATGAGAAGCATCACTATAAACTATAAAATCTCCTTGATACTTTCAAAGTGATAAAGCAGGTGATGTAACCATTCTTTCATTTGACTCCACAAAACTTTCTTCACCCTTCTCCATTTCATATAAACTTCTTGCTTTTCCTGGTTAGATTCGCCAAAGGTGTTGCAACTTTCAAGAAATCCTGCATAATTTTCAATAATAACCGGTCCAGGGTAAAACTTCTTACTTTGGTTGGTGCTTTTGCCCTTCCTTTATTCATAGTAACTTTAGTTTCTACTGGATCTCCTTTGGTCTCCTTCTCACTAATTATTTATGCTTTCTACCATCAAAACTTTCACCCTGTAAACTTTACATACAACTTCTTTCTTCTCTGACTCCCCAATTGTCATTAAGATGCTTCGCATGGTCCTCCGTTGACTTTAAGTAATCCAATTACAACTCATCCAGATATTTCTTAAAGATTATGTTCATCAAGTTTAAATATTATTGGTATATCGATTAATTCAAATGACATCACTAGAACTTTATAGCAGCAGTACTTGGTTCTGAAAATTATCCCTGATATGTCCATAATTTCAATCTCCAATTGGTAACGCCCAAATCTTAAATCAATTTTAGAAAATACTTTGCTTCTTATGTTTGATCAAACAAATCAGTAATTCGAAGTAACATATACTTACTCTTGATAGTAAACTTGTTGAGCTTTCTTTAGTCGACGCATAATCTCATACTTCTATTTTCTTATTAACAATTAGTACAGGTACACCTCATGGGATACACTGGGTTTAATCGCTTCTTCTTCTAGCATCTCTTGCATCTGCTTTGTTAACTTCCTTATTTTTACTGGGGCCATTTTGTGTAAGGCCTGGGTCACTGGCTTCGTCTCAGGCGCTAAGTCAATCGTGAGCTTCATTTCTCTATCTGGAGGAAATGCTGATAACTCATCTGGAAACATATCTTGAAATTCCTTAATTGCTATAAAATCTTCAAATTTTATTTGCTTCTGACTTTTATTTATCTCATAATCACCATAATGCTCACATATTAATCACCGTAATCATCGTTGACAAATTCTTTACCCTCCTTCTTCTTTTATACTTCATCATATTCTCATTTGACGTCTTCCGGACTATCTTTTGATCACTACGGTTTGTCTGGGCATCACGTTTAAATAGCTAATCCATTCCTTAGAATAATGCCAAATCCTCTTATCTCAAATGATATCAATTCTTTACAACTTATTGCCAGAAATCTCAATCACACCATTGGTACTTACTTATTCAACAATTATACGTTCTTGACTTGCTAGTCCTTTGATCATAATCTTATCAATTCAACAGGATAAATCATTCATCAACAATACCTTGGGGGAACATTAACAATCAAGTTGCTTCCACATCTTTCAATACTTTAACGCATAAGGTATTCATAATAATCATTCACGTCACCACATCCGTATTCTGAATAACATATTTCACAGACAAATCATAAACTCTCGTTCTTGGAGACGTATTCTTTATTAAAGTAGATTCCCTTGACTCTTAGTGCATCCCTGATTGAGGCTAGTGATTTTCAATCCTCACCATATGCCCTTATTTTCTTTCCATGCATGAGAAGTAGATGGAATTTTGCCCGCTTGGTTTATAATTTTGTTTGAAAAACTCTTGCAAAGAACGACAATACAACGAAACAACTAGAAGGATTCACAATTCAACAAGAATTAAAGTTGAAAAGAAAGAAGAAATAAGGATTTGAATATGAATGAGACAACCACATTGGTACTTAAGATGGCCAGTCTTTTGTATCATATGGCATACAGCACATGATTAGGTGGCGTCCCACCCGACTCTTCGTCATTCTAACAAAGTGTCTCATCATAACACTGTTTGTCCCAATCAGAAGGCAAAACTTGAGGAAACAATTAAATTTGAAAGGAATGCAATATCCTCCTTTTTAATATCATCATAAGGAGTTTATTAAGAAAAGAAGTTCATACATTTTTGAGGAATTAAAAATAAATATACGCTGTAGTATTGAGGACAAGAATAATACCATTGGTCACCATCCACATTTCACTTGTGTTCATCTTTCGAGCTTGTTCGATCATAATGGCGTTCCTACCAGATAACTTCGAGTTTCCTCTTTTTAATTTAGATTAACCGCGAATCATTCAACATAACGATCCTTTTATTAATAATATTCTTCTTTTAGAAAAGTCTGGAAGTCTTCCCAAGCTTCTTCGGTCATGTCCAGGCTTCTGCTAAATCAATGAATTCCTTGAACTCTGATAGTCCCGATAATTGGATGAATAGTTACTCCGTATGCTGATTTTGTTGTTAATCTTATCAAACAATACTTGCACCTTACTGTTAGGAATAATCAACTTTTTCATAATCGCAGGTTACTTCGTTCTCGGAAATAGCAATACTAGGTCTGAAACAACATCTTTCCAGGTAATCCGGGTCTTCTAAACTTGACAACCAATGTTTAAAAAATCATTTTATTCAAAAAGGCTTTTAGAAATTTTGTAAGGGAAAAATCTTTTTCGAAAACTTATTTAAGAATTTTGAAAATTACAAATCTGGTTGTCCTTACTTTATGAGTTGGTTGTTGTCCTTCCTATAACAGGATACCAAGTTAAAGAAACGATCACACAAAGGTCGATTTATCTTCTCTCCTTTATTGGGTCTATTACCTTCCTTAATCGATGAAAACTTTAGTTGTCGTTGCATATTATCTTGTTCGTAGCTTCCTTCCAAAGCTTCCATACTGGTAATACTCCCATCATCATCCTTATAGTCATTAAGTGGAACAGGTTTATCCAACAGCCAACAAGTCTATTTCATAGAACAAAGTTTTCTTATATCACGTCACATCGCTACTTTATATATCACATTTATCATAGCACCATCATCTAATTCTACAAAAATTCAAGATCTATACTTTTCTCTCTAATTCTTTCAAAACTCCTCTAGTCCATCCCACAAGCTAATAACGGGTGGTCTATTCACTAGTGGCCTCATTCAATCTGGTAGCAGCTATCCTCCGAAACACGGGAATCTTCTTTCTAAACTCCTTCTCACCTTTATCAATATCTCATGTACTTACCATTTACTGTAGCTATCGAATCCATCCTCGTAAATACTGTTGTTCCATAAGACAGGTTTTAAACTGAGGGTATAGAACATGGTGTAGGGTAAACTAAAGAGATACACTCATAGCTGAATGTCTAGTAGAACAAGAATAAACATATGGAGATTCTTAAATAGGTAGTCTCACATCAAGAGGTGGTAGAATAGTATAGAATAGCTTGAAGAGGTTCAACTGTCATAACGGAAGGTAGTACCATTAATACTGATGGAGGAACAAGGTGCAAATCAAATCTGAGAGAAGATGACGATCCTCGAACGGAAAGCTCCAAACGATCAGACAATACAGGAAAATCAGGATCTGCCATTGTCGTTGTCTGGGAATCACGTCGGAAGTTAAGAATCCCAAATCTCAATACGAACCGTGTTGGAGACCTACTATACAATCGCACTCAACATCACACCATCTTATCTTTCTATTTCCTATTCCTAATCCTAACCCTCTACCCAATCCTGACAATCTAGGCTTATTTCAGTGACTTATAACATGTAGCTCTGATACCAATCTGTGCGCCCTCCAAACCCGGGTCAGAAGTTTGGGGTCCACAACACATACACAATATATAAACCTGTACAAGAAATATTATTTGCAATGACCCTGCTTTACATAACCACGGATCGCAACAGGTTAAAGTATGAAAACAAGCCACAACCTTAACTTTTATTACAACGTATCAAATCTCAACTAATTTAACTTTCAACTGATAATAAAATTATTCTTACAATCTTACTATCTCTCTACCGTATGAAGCTCCTTGCTAGCTCGATCCAACTCAAATTGGAACCTTAGCCGCACTTTGGACTGAGGAACTTTACTATCATCCATATCATTTTCAACTGTAAAATATATAAAAAGAATCGCAAGGGTGACCTAACTAGCTCAACAAATCATAACAGTGATAACTGAGGTTAAGCAATGTTCAAATGGAATGATTTAGAAGAATCAAGTTTATTGTTAAATATTCATTAGAATTGGATATTCATTTTAAGTTTTAAAACCAAGGTTAGGCTGCTGATCAGTCACGCACTAACCACGAGCAAGCACACAGCACTGCTCTAATTACTGGATCCAAGGCACATATTGGCCTAACTTGACCATTGGTATGGTCTGACCACGAATCTGGTCCATATATATAAAAACTATACAATCCTAAAACAGTTCAATATGATAAACAATATAATTCGATAAAACAAAATTTTAATCAATGATGGCTAAACACTTAAATAAAAACATAAGGAAACTCATGGATACCTCAAGGGTATATCAGGGTATGTATAAGAAACGGTTTTCAATCTGTAAAAGGATCAGTTATTAGACAAAAAATGATTTTTCAAGGTATAGTTCTTTGATGTTATAAAGAGTGGTTGGAGTATAAAATTTTCTGTGTTTTCAAACAATTTGCTTCCAGTGTTTGGTGTTTGGTAGTTATACATTTGGGGAGCAGTATCATATTTGGGTGGTTTGGTGTCTGAGGTTCAACAAAAGATGGTTTACAAAGAATAAGGCTTACGGCTCAAGATCAAGAAAAATCAGGGTTCAAGGGTAAATAGTTTAAAGCACTCGTAATATAAAACAGGAGTTATTTTGAATAATGGCGACATGTTAAGAAACAGTTCAAAAATATTTACGATATATCTTGAAGAAAAGTTCAGAAGTACTTGCCTTACAGGGCTTTACAACTATTATTGATCGACTCTGAGCCGACTCTGTCGCTCAAGCTTTATTGTCTATCCACTAGATCACTCTGGATTCAACTTCAACCTTAAGTCCTTTGATTGGAACCTTACTAAGCTTTTCGACTGACCACCAACTATCTTTCGTCCAATGCCAATTCTCGGGCATTCCAACTAGAACCTACAAGGTCGAAACACCCTAACTTAGACATTCAATTATGCTTCACATATCCTCGCTAACAATTTACCCATGCGTTAACAAAACCCGACTCGTAATACATACATTATTGCAATACATGCATCAGTTAGGGTTCACGTCCTCAAAATCAATTCGGTGTTCCTTTTCAGAAAATACGTATACTCATCATTGTATGAAATTAGGGTTATTGGTTTTGGAAAAACATTTCACAACAACATATAATCAAGTTTTGTATAAAATATACGTATATGTATTTACTTATACTCGCTCGATGTCCCGATAATCCTCGGATACGCTCCCGTATTTCCGTAGTTCGATTTCCCGGAAATCCGGCAGCGTCTTCTTTGTTTATCGGACTACACATCGAAACATCAATTGACGTCAAATCCCAAACACAACAACCGCAACAAGTAACAGGAATTGAGCATGTGTCCTGCCATACTAATCTGTTTCGAAAATTTGCGATTTATCGAACCAAGTTGCGGGTAAAACAAACCCAAAAAAATTATCAAAATAATTTAAAAATATCACAAATAATTCAAAGTTATTAAAAATAAAATTTTCATAATTTTTAAAGTATTTTTGAAACGCAACTCATATCCGCATTTCATAATTAACAAACCGTGCGACACTTAAAACAAATTTAGAAAATTACGAAAAAGTTTTAAAATATTACAAATATCCCGAAGTTTATAAAAACATGAATTTTGAAATTTTAGAACAATTTTTGAAACACAATTTATACCCGCTTTTAACAAATAAACGAATCAACACGTGGGTAAAATTAATCCCGAAAATTTCCAAAATAATTTTAAAATTCTCGGAATATTCCAAACTTAAATAAATATGAGTTTCATTAGTTTTGAAGAATTCTAGAATTAAATACAGATTTTACAAGTAAATATAATCAGAAAATCACACAGGGTTAAATAATTGATGAAATATTGATTTCTAAATTTTATAAAATCCCAAAAATAATTTTTGTAATTATAGAACCATAAAAACAATTTTTAAGACATTTCAAATATTTATGCAATTAAATTTGCACTAAATCCACTTTTGAAATTGAAAATAATTCAATACGACTCCATAATTAATCACGCAGACAACCCGGTACACCATAATCACATATAGATAATAATCAAACAACGCATAGTGGTCAAAACCAATACACATATTTTATTTATTTAATAATTTATATAATCACATATTTAAATAATTCAAAAATACACGAGTCGTTATAAAGGATGCTTGACTGAATATCATCAATTTTAGGCCGAGAAAAGTCCATAAGAGCTGGATCTGCCGGAACTATACGATCACCCATGATTACAGGTTCTTTCTGGTCACTTTTTGTATCTGAATCTACAAAATCTATCTTCTCCGGAATATCAAGAACTTCGTCCGTCTCCTCAGCCGTATCTAAAGTCCTCTTGCGAGTACGAGAACGTGTTTGCATAAACGCTCGCTAAAGTACCTGAAACACAACCGGAAACAATAAGTAACAAGTCTTAATCAATGAGTCCTAATGACCACTGATGGTAAGTATATAAACTAAACAAATACGCCGAGTCCCCGGCAGCGGCGCCAAAAACTTGTTAGGGCAGAAAACGAGCGCTAATAATACACGCAAGTATACGCGTTCGCAAGTAATATAGAATACTTTCTAGTTCGTTCCCACTAATTATGTTCAATTAACACTTACTCACCAATGTATAATTACTTCTCAATGTCAAGACAATAACACTTAGATTTGATTAACTAATTATTAACTACAATTAACTACGAGAATTAAGCACTTAATTGACACTTGAATTAACAATATTAAACACACATGAGATCACAACGTCATTACTACTTCCTTCAATAGTTATTGCTATTACCCTTAGCATGTAACGGTGATGATATTAATCGAACAACACAAAACTGATAAAAGCCAACTTTCATTGTACTAATATCATTCTACCAAACATCCACAATTAAGATAGAAGTTGAATAGGCATCAATTATGTTGAGACCCTATATGTCTACAGAATTTGACAACATAATAATTTAAGCACAAGTTATTCCTTATGATTACACAGGGAAAGTAAAACAGTTAGAGTTACCCACTAATCATGCATACACATACATGAACCTATGCTAGCATGCCAAGTTCTAAACCTCAAGATCCATTATCGCTTCACAAGAGATTAACACCCTATCTTATATGTTTGCGACGCACACAAGACGAATAAGCACAACCAATACTAGATATCATACAATCATCACACACTAAGGTATTAAATAACTAACTAAAAAATTCCATAGCAAATCCGTTACGACCCCATGATCACGATTAGCCCATGATAGAACTCATCGTCACCATGGGTTCATATGAAAACATGGTAATAACACACGAGAATAATTACTAAAACTACTTATATTAAACCAGAGTACGTCACAAGAGTAAATAGGTTCAACGTAAAGAAAACTAGCATCCACTGTTACAATGAAATAAAGAATTACAAGAAAATATCTCGAGAAGGAACCAAAGTTGTAAGTGACTTCGAGGCTCGAGACTTTGCTTAATCGTGTTAATACCAAGCTTGGAAAATTGCCAGCACACCAGGACCGCACCAGCCAGTACACTTTTCAGATGATTGCGGATGAGCTTCAGGGTGTGGTAAAAATGCTTCGCATGGAGGAGGAGAAGAATAACTAGTCGCTCATGGAAAATGGGTATGATTTTTAGGAGATTAGATCTTGTTTCTTTATCCAGTTGGTGGTCATGATGATGTTGTAACCTTGTAGACTACTAGTTGTACTCTGTGTTATCTTTTGGAACTTTTGATGTTGACTTATCATACTTATTCGGTTGTGATGTAACCCAACTTTATCCTTTATAAATATGTATTATCGTTCACTTAAATTCGATTTCCCTTTTTGCTTTCCTTTTTACAATCATGCTTAATCCTCATTAACTTAGACACTTGAATTCCTATGATCATGTTAACCTTGTGATAATCTAGTTTTGAAATATCTGATATATTCACACTTATCTTATTACAATTTCTATTTCAGAAAAATTCCACCTAAAAAGAGGAAGCAGACCAACACCTCCATTATAACCACCACAGAACCCAATATCCTTCGAATATTGGAAGCTCTACAACAACAAATCAATACAATAGCTCAACAACAATGAACTCTTCAATAATAATTCCAAAATATAGAAAACCACGACCATGAACAACAACACCAAAACCAACAAGATCCACCAAATCCACGAGAACCTCCTCAACAAATTGTGACTTTCAAAGCTTTTCAAAATACAAATCCTTCAGCGTTTCATGATACCACCGATCCTATAGCTGCCAATACCTAGATAAGAGAAATGGAAAGATCATTCGAATTATTTCGATCAGGGGAAGGGCAGAAAACAGTTTATGCTTCGTATTTTCTGAAAGGAGAGGTTATATATTGGTGGGATTCTGTTAGAGCTTTGGAAGAGGTTCAGCCAGTTACTTGGGCAAGATTTAAGGAGTTATTTTTAGAGAAGTATTATCCCAAATATATGCAAAAGCATATGGAAATGAAATTTCTGGAGTTAAAGCAAGAAAGCGTGACAGTCTTGGAATATGAGAAGAAGTTTACAGAATTGTCAAGATATGTGAGCAAATATGTGAATACAGAAGAAGAGAAGGCTCAGAGGTTTCAACAGGGACTTGAATATTGGATTCGAGATAATGTATTGATGTTTGAGATTGATACTTATGCGGGAGTAGTCCAAAAAGCACCAATGATTGAGAGTAATAATATGCAGTCTAGGAAAGAAAGAGACAACAAGAAGAGGAAAGTGTTCCGTCAGGGAGAAAGATCAAAATCAGGGAGTCACCCAGATAGAAATGTGAAGAGAATTGGGTTTCAGAAAGGATGGAATGCACAGAAGAAAGGGAAAGTGAACAAAAGGCAAGATACTCGAGGGGACTATCAGCAAAATCAGGGTCAAACAAGCGAGAGTAGGCAGCCAAGAGTTGAATGCAAGCACTGTGGAAAGAAACATCCGGGAATCTGCAATAAGGTCAACATGACATGCTATCGATGCAATCAGAAAGGACATTTAGCAAATGAGGGCAAGGTTCAGAAGCCGGGAGTTACATGCTTCAAGTGTGGAAAGGCAGGCCATATCGCTAGAGAATGCAAGTCACCGGGAGCTATCGAGATGAATGTCGCAACCACAAGTTCAACTGTACCAACAGAAGTTTTGGCGTTACCACCACCAAGTATAATGATTCCACAAGCTAGGACTTTCAATCTAAAAATGAAAGATGCAATTTAGGATTCTGATGTGATAGCAGGTATACTTCTTGTGAATAATATCAAAGTTAAGGTGTTAATTGATTTAGGAGCCACTAGATCTTTTATATCAGAAACTTTCGTTGATAGAAAAAAATGTGATAAGATGACTATGAGTGAAGCTATGAATGTAGTAATTGCTAACCAGGAAGAAGTGCCTATAAGTCAGTACTGCCCTAAGTGTGAGATTGACATCTCTGGACATAAATTTTTAGCTGAATTGATACTTTTCAAGTTAGGAGAATTTGACGTGATTCTAGGAATGGATTGGTTAGGAAAGTATAACGCTCAGATAAATTGTAAATCTAAAAAGGTTTGAGGATAGAAAATGGGAAGAGAGTGATGTTTAAAGGTCAGAAGCAAGAACCATTATTCATTACCTCTATTTAAACTAGCAAGTTACTTAGGAAAGGTTGTGAGGCATTTTTATCCTATGTGGTAGATTCGGAAAAAGGAGTTCCTAGTGTAGAAGCGATTCCAGTGGCTAGGGAATATTCCGATGTATTTCCGGAAGAGTTCCCAGGTTTACCGCCAGATAGACATATTAAGTTTGAGATCAACCTTGCTTCAGGCACAGAACCAATTTCAAAGGCACCAGCAGAAATGAAGGAATTGGCAAATCAGTTACAAGAACTTTTGGATAAAGGAGTAATTAGGCCAAGTACGTCACCATGGGGAGCACCAGTTTTATTTATAAAGAAAAAAGATGGGAGCATGAGACTATGTATAGACTATCGGGAATTGAATAAGATGACGATTAAGAACCGAGACCCGCTATCAAGGATAGATGACTTATTCGATCAACAGATAGGAGCTAAATATTTTTCAAAGATTGACCTAAGATCGGGATGCCATCAATTAAAGATCAAACCAGAGGATATACCAAAGATGGTGTTTAGAACAAGGTATGGACATTATGAGTTTTTAGTAATGCCTTTTGGATTAACAAATGCCTCTGTAGCTTATGGATTTGATGAATCGAGTTTTCAAGAAATATTTGGATAAGTTCGTTGTAGTGTGCATTGACGATATTCTAATATATTCGAAGACGGAAGAAGAGCATGAGCAACAATTTTGGATAGCTTTAGAAATTCTTAGACAAGAAAAGTTGTATGCAAAATTTTCAAAGTGCGAGTTTTGGTTGAAGGAAGTTTAATTTTCAGGACATATCATCGGAAGCGAAGGAGTTAAAGTAGATCCGGCAAAGATTAAGGCCATTATGAGTTGGGAAAGAACGAAGACACCTACGAAAGTGAGAAGTTTTCTAGGACTGGACGGATACTACAGGAGATTCGTAAAGGATTTCTCGAAGATAGCTACGCCACTGACCAAGTTGACTAGGAAGAACCAGAAATTTGAATGGAGTTCGGAATGCGAAGAAAGTTTCCAAGAATTGAAGCAGAGACTGGCTACAGCTCCAGTATTGGCACTACTGGACGATCAAGGAGATTTTATGATTTTCAGCGATGCTTCACATAAAGGTTTGGGATGTGTGCTAATGCAATATGGTAAAGTGATTGCATATGCATCAAGACAGTTAAACCTCATAAATTGAAGAATCCTGCCCATGACTTGGAATTGGAAGCCATAGTTTTCGCACTCAAGATATGGAGACACTATCTCTATGGAGAAAAGTGTGAGATCTACATCGACCACAAGATCTTAAAGTATATCTTTACTCAGAAAGAACTCAACATGAGGCAGCGAATATGGCTAGAACTTATTAAGGACTACGATTTTTCGATACATTATCATCCGGGTAAAGCTAACGTGGTAGCTGACACCTTAAGTAGAAAAGAGAAGTTGAATATAATAATAATTTCAAAGGAATTTTACAAAGAAATCGAGAAGCTACAATTAGAACTTTGTGTTTACGATGAAATGGGAGAGATGTCTTATTCCATGACTTTTCAGCCCGAACTGTTGGAGAAAATAAAGAGATATCAAGAGGTAGTAATAAAAGGGGAGATTTGCACGCAAAAGGATGATCAAGGAGTATTGAGATTCTCATCAAGGATTTGGATTCCTCAAGTGACTAAATTGAAGAACGAAATACTACAAGAAGCACAAAACTCAAAATTTTCAATTCACCCGGGAAGCACAAAGATGTACCAGTATTTGAAGAAGAAGTTTTGGTGGGCAAATATGAAGAGAGAAATTGCAGAATCGGTCTCCAAATGTTATACTTGTCAAAGAGTAAAGGCGAAACATCAGTGACCAAGCGGTTTAATTCAGCCCCTGAAGATTCTTGAATGGAAGTGGGAAAATATTGCCATGGACTTCATTGTCGGATTACCTCGCACTAAGTCTGGACACGATGCTATATGGGTCATAGTAGATTGCCTTACGAAATCAACGCATTTTCTCCCGATCAACAAAAAATCTTCATTAGATAGATTGGTTCATATGTATGTGTGTGAAATTGTGTTACGACATGGTGTACCGTTATCAATAGTTTTAGATCGAGATCCACGCTTCAATTCAAGATTTTGAAAACAATTTCAACACAGTCTAGGCACGAAGATGAACATGAGTGCGGCATATCACCCACAAACAGATGGTTAAAGTGAGCAAACTACACAAATAATCGAAGATATGTTGCGCAGTTGTGTAATAGATTTCGCAGAAAACTGGGATGATCATTTACCACTTGTAGAATTCTTGTACAACAACAGTTACCACACCAGCATTGGAATGCCTCCATATGAAGCTCTTCACAGAAGGAAATGCAAATCTCCAACAAATTGGGACGAAGTAGGAGAAGGAAAGATTCTCGGCCCTGAATTGGTTCAGCAAATGAAGGAGAGAGTCGCATTGATCCTGAACAGATTGATAGCTTCTCAAGACAGATAAAGAAAGTACGCGAATCATGCCCGAAAGGATGTGAATTTTCAAGTAGGTGAAGTCGTATTGCTGAAAGTATCTCCATGAAAAGGGTAGACCCGATTTGGGAAAAAGAGGAAATTGGCACCTCGATATATTGGTCCTTTTGAAATTCTAAATCAAGTAAGGAAAGTTGCTTATGAACTATCTTTGCCGCCACAATACCACCATGTTCATAATGTATTCCATGTGTCGTTACTTAAAAAGTATAATCCTGATGTCAACCATGTGATAAAGTTTGAGCCAATTGAAATTCAGGCAGATTTGTCATATGTGCAACAACCTGTGCAAATACTCGACTAGCAAGAGAAGAGTCCTATAAATAAATTAGTGAAATTGGTAAAAGTGTTATCGAGGAATCCAAAGGTTGAAGAAGCAATGTGGGAATTATAGTCAGATATGTGAGTCAGGTATCCTTATTTGTTCTCCTTGATTCTGGGGACAGAATCCTTTAAGGGGGAGAGGATGTTATAACTGGTATTTTACTTTATCATAATTTAGATTAATAGGCATATATACATATTGATAGAATAATAAAGGATTATATGTGCAAATATGTGGTGATTAGTACAATAAAATACTAGAATTATTATTTATTTAAATTATTTTGGAGGAAGTTGTATTAAGTGAGCGATTCTATAATATTATTCTTGCAATTTATAGAATTATATTTGTATTTATAAAAAATGGATCTTTAAGAATCAATATTAAAATCTATAATAATAATTTTGATATTACTAGAATATCCTTGCGTGCATGCAAAGTCACATGTGAGTGGAGGGGCACTAATGTCAAATACCCCACTAACACTCTTCCATTAACCAATTGACCCCAAAGCCCTTGCATACAAAATTCATTAGAAGAAAACTTGAGGGAAAAAGAGTCAAATAAAATCCCACTAGCATAATAACAACAAACAAAGCCACATGGTTAGGTGATAGTGATCATTCTCACCATTTCCACTTAATCACGTCATCATATTTTCACTCCATCTCCTCTCCAACCTCTCTCTCGACCAAACTCTCCAAACACACACATACACCTTCAATTTTCATTCTTTTCTTCAAGAACCTAGTACCCTCTCATATCATGTTCATGCATTATTTTGAGGTTTCATGTTAGGAAGTTTACAAAAACACGTTGCATGTAGGTGTTTAGCTCAAAATCTCAAGTGGAGGTCCTTAGTTCTTATTGATTTAAGGCCTAAACAAGAGTTATAGTATAAATGGGGTGTGAATGATTGTAGTTGAGTGTTTTCACTCACAAATCGATGATCATTTCACTTCATTCTATTCGGTCATTACTTAAAAGGACCCGAATGGATGATTTCATGTTACATGGATCATTTTCTTAGTGTTAAGCTTGATTTTTGATAAGAAACTTGTATAAATCATTTGCATGTCAAAGAATCATAGTTGATAAGCCCTTGCATGTCTTTCATGTTAGTGTTATCATGATAATTGATAGAGATTAGTGGTCCTCATGCTAGTATAGTCGATTTCATGATCATTTGATAGAAAACTACAACAATGTCCTTGTTTTGGTCATGCATGTTAAGATATATATGTCATTTTTCTATGATAAGATAGGTTAAGTACTAGGCTTGATTATTTGGTATTATCATTATGTGCAAATTGAGTTTTTGTGAGATAATCTATTTGTATATTGGAAAGTATGATGAATGACTGTTGTGGTGATCATATGTTAAAACCTAGGAGGATCTAGGCTATAATTGGAATTACATGTACTAAATAAATCATGATTATCTAGAATAAACTATGATACCTTGCTAAGGGAGTTTATTCAATAGATATCATGAGGTATTTTTTAGAATTAAGATCCATATGATGCTTATGATTTCGAAAATGGTAAATAGATGCAAATGTGTACTATATGTTCAAGTATGGTTTGACCTTAGGTATTTTAGAGTAAAAATGATCTTTAATGATAGTTGATAAGGAGTATAATCTTGTTAGGATAAGAACTCTAGATAATCTTTGTTGTTGGTATTGGTTTTATGGATGGGAGTTAAGGTGGAAAGAGTAGTAATGCACAAATAGGAAATTGAGTTGTAGTCGAATGGTCAAGAGGTTTTGAGTGTCATTGGGAGGCCTTGCAAGGCATGAGCTTTGTGAGTATGGGACTTGGTATTAGATTGAGTCCAGAATTTATAGATTAGGAAATTGCTTGAGTTTTGATAGGTGCACAAGTAAAAACCCGAGAGCAGCTCAGCATGGGGACAGTTTTGGTCAAGTGATTTGTATTGAATATAGATTGATGTCATGGACTAGTCCTTGGGGAAACTTGAGGCTAAACATTATCCTTATAGGATGTATGATATTTCAGAGGTCAAAAATCAAAGGTAATGATCATTTTATGAAGGTGCATTGAGTGTAGAAATCAAGGGTGCAAAATAGGGTACTGTGTTGGTAACGAGGGAAGTTTGAGTTGGATTGAGTTTTTCATTGAGTAGGCCTTGGTGTGCATTTGCCAGTATAGACTCAAGGAAGTCTTGTGAGAGTGTTTTAAGTAATTTCATATGATTTACACTTGAATTAGGGTCTGTTAAAATGAGTAGAAGTAGAGCAGTGTATGCTCTGCAGTCCAAGTGGGAATGGCAAATGTATTAGGGTGCCCTGTGAGGCCTGAGTAAGGCCTTGGTGTAAAACAAAGTATGATAGTTTTCATTAGGTGTAAAGATTCTAAGAAATTTAGTTTTTCTTGAAGGGCGTAAGTGTTTAAATGTAAATCAGTTGAGGCACTACATAGGTGCCAAAGGAGTGTCATTATGTGCTAAGTGCAAGTTTAATAGAGTCACGTGTGAGGCCTAGGTAAGACCTTGATACAAGGTCAAGTCTAGGAGTTAGAAATAGATGTTAAGTGTTGGGAAAGTCAATAAGAAATGAAGGCCTAAAAGATGAATGGATAGAATAGTTAAATCTTTATGTTTTGTGCAGAATGGTTGTAGTTCTAGACTAAGTAAGTTGTCAAAAAGGAACAAGTGTGTCATAGATTAAGCCTAAGTATTATTTAGCCTAATTTAAGTTAAATGAGGTATAATAAGAGTAATATAACAGTATGGAACAAGGAATTGAGATACAACTTGTAGTATTAAGATAATCAAGTTGATTTAAGGAGGATCAGCATAGTATGAAATACGTATGTGATTATTTGCATTAAAATGGTGTATTTCTATCAGAATAACTATGTTGAGATATCTCATAAGTACATAAGTAAATATAGGTCAATAATTATGCATATTTATAAGATACCCAAGTGTAAAGAGCATATATATGTTGCATTTGAGTCGAATAGGTGCATAAGTAAGGCTAGGAAGTCATTCGAGAGCTTGAGTAAATTATCCTTAGTAATGAGGTTATATTATATGTGTAGGTTCAAGTGGAGAAGGAGGAAAGACTCTTGCCATCAAGGTCGAGTAGGGAAGCTCCAAGTCACTTTTGTTGTTAGGATCTTGTGAAAGGCAAGTTTACTTGCTTTTAACTTATTCCAACATTTTTCCTTCTAATTGAATATGCTTGTGTCAATAGCCTTGGATATACATATTGAACTTTGTGAGAATATTTCTTTAGTCAAACTTATCTCCGAATTATCTATGTCGTGCTTTGTTGATTAATTTTCTTGAATACCTTGAACTTGATTTTAGCATGCTTCGATAATTCCCTATATTGAAAATTGCTTATAATTAGAATCCCTTAAACTTCATTTGTTTGATAAATACCCTTTATTATCATACCCAAACTTTTTAACTGGATGTACGTCATGTACTACACTCGATATTAGACACCCTTACCTTAGTTGATTATCATTATAACTTGTTAGATATATTTGATAATGTCATGGCTAATATGATTTATGTTTAGTTTTCAGATCTTACTTAAACAGGATAAATCAGTACTTACTGGAAATCAGGACTTAAGGATATCAGTACTTATATTATCAGGAGATAATCATCAGAAGATGGATATCAGAACTTAAGTACTGAAGGACGTCCAGGTAAGGAAAACGGCTGATTTACAGGAAGAGAAGATCGAGACAAACATAAGAAGAGATATGCGTGAAGAAGGAATTCTATGAAGAATAGAATACTTGGAAGAAAAGATATCTGATTGATATATTTTAGGAAGCAGAATTATATTCCATATCAATTAGCGATTATCTTGTAACTGTGTAGTATATAAACACAGACATAGGGTTTACACTATAAGTGTTATCACATTCGAGAAGATTATTTAATATAACCCTAGCAGCTCTCGTGATATTTGTTCATCACTGAGAGAGAACAGTTCCATACTATAACAGAGTTTATTGATTCAATAAAGCTTGTATTCTGTTACTTGAGTTATTAAAGTTCGATTTGATTGTACTATACACTGTATTCACCCCCTCTACAGTGTGTGTGTGACCTAACAAGTGGTATCAGAGCTAATCTGTTAACGCATAAACAGTTTAAGATCCAAACACAATCATGTCTGAAATAGAAACTCCAACTAAGCCCACCAAAACTGAAGAACCTCCAAAGACACAAATTCAAAGCCGATATGAGACTATCAGAGTTCCCATATTGAGACCATCTGAATATCCCATATGGAAGGTGAGGATGACCATGTTTCTGGAGGCGACAGATCCAGAATATCTGGATAGAATCAAGGAAGGGCCTCACAAACCAACCAAGCTCGTTGTTGCAGTTGCAGGTGAAGCAGCAAAGACTGTACCAAAGGAGAAGAGTGATTACACTGCTGAAGATATCGCATCAATTGCTAAGGATGCTAAGGTACGACACTTACTGCATAGTGCCATTGATAATGTAATGTCAAACAGGGTAATAAACTGCAAGACTGCAAATGAGATATGGGATGCCTTGGAAACAAGATGTCAGGGAACTGATACGATTAAGAAGAACAGGAAGACAATTCTCACTCAAGAGTATGAACACTTTGACTCAAAGGCTAATGAGTCATTGACTGATTTATATGATAGATTTGTCAAACTCTTGAATGATTTGTCACTGGTTGATAAGGAGTATGAACTTGAAGACTCAAACCTTAAATTCCTGTTAGCTCTTCCTGAATGCTGGGATTTGAAGGCAACAACAATAAGAGACAACTATAATCTTGATGAAACAACTGTTGATGAAAGTTATGGAATGCTCAAGACTCATGAACTTGAGATGGAACAAAGAAGCAAGAGGAAAGGAGGAAAGTCAAGGACAGTTGCTCTTAAGGCTGAAGAAGAATCCCCCAAGGCAGCTGCCTCAAGGAAAGACAAGGGTAAAGCTCTTTTCACAAAGTATGATACTGAGTCATCAAGTTCTGAAAGTGATGATGACTCAGAATCTGAAAACTTGCCTGAGACAGATGCAGATGAAGAGATGATGAAGCTGTGTGCTCTTATGGTGAAAGGGATCACAAAGATTGCATACAGGAAGTTCGGGAAGGGAAAGAAGTTTTCCAGGAAAGGCATAAGTTCTGATAAAGAGAATTTCAGAAAATCTGAGAGCAGAGGAGGAAAGTCTGACAGAGGAGATTATACAAATGTCAAATGCTACAACTGTGGTGAGAAAGGCCATATATCTCCTGATTGCAAGAAAGTGAAGAGTGACAAAGGCAAGGCGCTTGTCACAAAGAAGAAAAGCTGGACAGACACCTCAGATTCTGAAAGTGAGGAGAATTATGCCTTGATGGCAAATGCTAATAAAGCAAGTGCTGAAAGCAGTTCTGAAGCTGCTGAATCAAAGGTACCTCAAACTACTTATGCTTTTCATACTTATGATATTAATGAGTTGAGAAAATATCTTAAGACCATGTTTATTAGTTATAGAGATCAAACTTTAACATATGAAAGATTAACTTCTGAAAACCTGACTTTTAAGAAAAGAAATGATTTCTTAGAAAAGGAGTTAGTTATGTTCCATCAAACTCAGAAAGATAGAGATGATGCTTTTTATGTTAGGGATGAAGTGCTAAAAATGAATGAATCTCTAAAAGCTGAGTTAGAAAAGGAAAGAGAGGTTATCAGGACTTGGACTAACTCTGGCAGAACAACTCAGAATCTGTTAAGTAGTGAAAACTGGAAAAAGGGCTTAGGTTATGGAGAGGATAAGAATGATAAAGGAACTGTAGATGCTAAGCCTATAGTTGTTAAACAAAAATCTAAGCTAAAGCCTGTTAAGTTTGTAGCTGTAAAGTCTGATAATGAGAAATCAGAAGTTAAAAAGGAATTAACTTCTGACAAACTAAAATAGGAAAAGACAACTGAAGTAAACGTAGGCTTAATGACTAAGAAGCAGCTTAAGCATAAGCTGAAAGATGTTAAGAATGCAAACAAGGTAAAGTCACCTAGGAAAAATAGGAATGGAAAGGAAGGTGTGAATAAAAGCAACGATTATAAGCCTGTTCCTGATGCTCCTACGAAAATGTGTCATAACTGTGGAAGTTCTAACTATCTGGCTTCTTTTTGCAGGAAAAATAAGAACATAAACTTCTTACCTTTAAAGTCAGGAGTTAAGAGTTAGTATGTTAGATATAAGCCACAAAATCCTTGTTTTCATTGTGGTAGTTTATGGCATTCCATTTATACTTGTAAGGAATATCATAGTTTGTACTATGATTATTATCAAATAAAACCTTCTTTAAAGAAAGTTTCCATTGTTCCTTCTAGTGTAAGTTCTAATTCAAAGTCTGATAGTGTAAATTCTGATAAGAAAAATGTTAACATAAACTCTGATGCTAAATCCGCTGCAAATGTTACCAAACTTAATAAGGCCAAAGGATCCAAGCAAGTCTGGGTCCTTAAAACTAATCATTAGTGGTCTTTGTGATTGCAGGGCAACAGGAAAAACATCCTAGTTCTGGACAGTGGATGTTCAGGACATATGACTGGAAATAAAACCCTGTTATCAGACTTTGTGAAGAAGGCTAGCCCAAGTGTTTCTTATGGAGATGGCAACATTGGAAAAACCTTGGGATATGGCAATATCAATCTTGGGAATGTCATCATTAAAGAAGTAGCTCTGGTCTCAGGACTTAAACACAATCTGCTGAGTGTCAGTCAAATCTGTGACAGAGGTTATCATGTGGATTTCTTTGAAGAACACTGTGAAGTTGTAAGTAAATCTACAGGCAAAGTTGTTCTGAAAAAATACAGGCGTGGTAATATTTATGAAGCCAAGCTTTCAACAAGTACTGATGGTTCTGTAATCTGCTTGATGAGTAGAGCATCAATTGAAGAAAGCTGGAATTGGCACAAGAAACTCTCTCATTTAAATTTCAAAAATAAAAATGAGTTGGTTAAGAAAGATCTTGTGAGAGGACTGCCAAAGTCAGTATTTGCTCCTGATGGCCTTTGTGATTCTTGTCAGAAGGCTAAACAAAGGAAATCTTCATTCAAGAGCAAGACGGAATCATCAATTCTTGAGCCTTATCACCTACTACATGTAGATCTATTTGGTCCAGTAAATGTCATGTCTATTGCAATGAAGAAATATGCTATGGTCATAGTGGATGAGTTCACCAGATACACATGGGTGTATTTCTTGCACATCAAAAGTGAAACATCATCTATCTTGATTGATCATGTCAGGAAACTGTATAAATTGGTCAAAGATTCTGTGAAAATTATAAGAAGTGATAATGGTACTGAGTTCAAGAATTTGATAATGGAAGAGTTCTGCAAAAACCATGGAATCAAGCAGGAATTTTCTGCTCCTGGAACTCCACAGTAAAATGGAATTGTTGAAAGGAAGAATAGAACTCTCATTGAAGCTGCACGTACAATGCTTGATGAAGCAAAGCTTCCAACCTATTTCTGGGTTGAAGCTGTGCAGACTGCTTGTTTTACTCAGAATGCAACACTCATCAACAAGCAGGGAAAGACACCATATGAGATGGTGAAGAAAAAGAAGCCAAATCTGAAGTATTTTCATGTATTTGGATGCAAGTGTTTTGTTCTTAAGACTCATCCTGAACAGCTATCCAAGTTTGATCTAAAAGCTGATGAAGGGATCTTTGTTGGATATCCACTTTCCACAAAATCCTTCAGAGTCTATAACTTGAGAACAAGAGTGGTCATGGAATCTATCAATATCTCTTTTGATGATAAGAACAAAACTAAGCAGATTTAGAGAAAGAACCTGAAACCATTCCAAGTTCATTTACCAATCTTGTAAATGTAGTTTCACATAGTGGTTTTTTGAAGATATCTGCTAGTTGTTGATCTGTTGGAACAAAGTGCAATTCCACTGTACCTTCATCCACATATTCCCTGATGAAGTTGTACCTGATGCTGATGTGCTTTGTCATTGAGTGTTGAACTGGATTACCTGTCATAGCAATAGCACTTTGATTATCACAGTAAATAGGGATTTTAAAATATGTTAACCCATAATCCAGTAACTGATTCTTTATCCAAATAATCTGTGCACAGCAGCTTCCTGCAGCAATGTACTCTGCTTCTACAGTTGATGTGAAAATTGACTTTTGTTTCTTGCTAAACCAAGAAACCAATCTGCCTCCAAGAAATTGGCAGCTTCCACTTGTGCTTTTCCTGTCAATTTTGCAACCTGCAAAATCTGCATCTGAGTTACCTATTAGTTTAAAATCTGATTCTCTGGGATACCACAATCCCAGATCAGTTGTTCCTCAAAGATACTTGAAAAATTTTTTCACAGTTGTTAAGTGAGGTTCTCTTGGATCTGCTTGAAATCTTCCACTTTTTACAGGTAGCATACATGATATCAGGTCTACTAGCAGTTAGATAAAGTAGAGAGCCAATCATACCTCTGTAATTAGTAATATCTTCTGATTTACCAGTATCCTTGTCCAATTTTGTTGCAGTGGCCATGGGAGTGGATGCACTTGAACAATCTTGCATTCCAAATTTCTTCAGCAAATTTCTGGTGTACTTAGTTTGACAAATAAAAGTACCCTCTTTGTGTATTCTGTGCTTAATTGAAAATTTTTTAAGTACTGAATGTTGTCTGATGTGACTTTCTAAACTCTGATAGTGATATGTCTGTTTATGTAACTATCCAATCCTATGAGGATACCTGTGCTAGATGCTGACCTAGTAATCTTCAATATACTAGAGATCCCATGTTAGAAGTAATTATTTATGTGGAAATCCATTGACACAAGCAAATTCTGATATTGAGCTTAGTTGAGTTTACTTTGTCTATCTTATTACTAAGTCACAAACTAGAATAATGCTTCTCATCTGTTAAGTTCTGATGCTAGTAAATCTGTTGAATGTACTAAGTGCTGATAAACCTCACTTATCAAAAGAAAAAGAAAAAGAATCTAGGATTAAAATCAGGTACTCCTTTGAGATCTAGAGTAAAAATGTGGAAGGGACGACCCAAGTGCATTGCTGGTATTAAGTAATATGCATCAGAAAAGTAAAATATTTTCTTGGTGACTTTTCACACTCTATGATTACTGGAGAAATACTATGATAATAGCATAAATTCTGATAAACAGTCGTGACTCACTTACACTGAGAAGCCACTGTAAAATGGAATTTAAAAAGATGCACAAAATTAGCACAAAACAGTTGAGGTGGACTCAAGCCTGAACTCATTCAATAGTAGGCTTCAGAATAATGACAGGTTTTAAGTAAAGTTTTAGTTATGTCTTATTTCTAAGATGTACTGAAGTGAATCAGACTTTACTCTTTGTCTGATATTTAGCTTAATGCACACACTAAACACTCCATATGAATGATGAAAATTACTGTGGTGATCTATGTTGTTTTAGATGAACAGTTTATGTGTCAGCTTGCATAAATTCTGAGGACAAGTTCTGTTGAACATTCTGATGATTAAGTTCTGAAGAATCTATATCAGAATTTGTGTGAAGAATTACAAAGATAGGCATTCATTTTTCGCGTTAAGAAATCATGTTCTGATAGCTGTTAAGTTCTGATATAAGTCTAAGTTCTGATATTAAATTTTGATCTTTTACTTGACTTATTTGTGGATAAAATCTAAAAACAGTCTCATTTTAAATCAGAATATGTTCAGGTGGAATATTAACAGTCACTATAATTAGGGATAGTGGTCCACGTACATGCACAGTAATTCTTACTTGTTACTTGTGCGTATTAAACCCTATCTTACACTTCCAGTGACTATTTTTCGTCTTCCAAGTTTAGGGAGATGAGGTAGAATTAATTCTACCTGTCAGCATTAAATTCCTTGCGTCTCCTGGCATTCTCTTGCCTATATAAACAACCACTTCACATCAGCCTATACATCAATTCTTTTATCACAAACTCACCTTCATTTTCTTCATACACAACATCATGGTTAACTACAATATTGTTTTAAACTATGAAACATTCAACATGGAGCTGAGTTGTGAAGCCTGGCAGCAGGAATGGCACGTCACTGCCATTCCTGATGAGATTTGGGACTCTGTTCCCCAGGAGGTCCTAACCCACCTCCTGTTCTTTTACATGGACTACCATCGTCATCTGGAGCGATTGGAGGAGGAAAGGCTGGAAGCTCTCCGCCAACAAGAGCGAATCATCAGACTCGCTATTCTTTTTGTAGAGAGTAGGAAGAAGAAATAATTTATTTTCTTCTTCCTATTTTTCTTCATCGTCAGCTTTGCCCTGCTTCTTGAGCTAGGACAAAGGCTGTTGATGTTAGGTTTAGAAGCTTAGGACAATCTTGTAAAGCTCTGATGTAATTTAAATTTCATGAATGTATTCTCTTAATATATTAATGGAATTTCCGTTTTCTTGCAAGTTATTGTCTCTGAGATGTTTGTAACTTAAATACACTGATAAATCCTGATATATCCATGTTCTGATGACCATTTCTATTTTAATTTAAATTAAGTTCTGATCTTACAATCTCAGTACTTATTTACTTGATTTATTTTGGTCATTCTCATACTTGAATTTTTTTCTCAGAATATTGGTGTTGCAATAAAAAAAATAATTGAATAAGTAGGAACAGTTTCAATTTTGAATTAAAACTGATTTACCTCGATTAATGGAATTACTGGGTAAGTGGAACGGTTTTTCCTTGAAAAACTGCAATTGGGTAAGTAATGATTACTGTTTTCCCGTGTCCATTAACTATTCATTATTGCTGCATATCTAACAGGTGTCCAACGGTTATATTTTTTTTACCAAGTATAAGTAAGAGAGAGAGAAGATTTTACAATCTTTTATTTACTTTTACACTTTATCTCTCTTTCTTTGCTTTTACTCTCTTTCATCTCCTGACGTTGGTTTTCCATACAGACATTTTCTCAAACACCTAACAGGCAACTCTTAATTTTCGATTATTCTCATGGCACCTAAGGATTTGATCATTGATGGAGCTAAGTTCGTTCCAAATAACTATGCTGTAATTCTCAATAATGATGATGCTCCGTCTGAGTTGCATTTTGTGCAAGATCTTCTTGCACACAGTGAAATTGGGTATGCATTGACCCAGCCTTCAGTCTTTTCAAGCCAACAAGTTTTGACATTTTGGCGGACTGGGCATTTTGATAATGGTGGTACAAATGGTACTCCCATTATTGTTTTCGAAGTGGATGATTCTACACATGTGGTAACTTCTGGTACAATTCGCAAAGCCTTACATTTACCAGAAGGATGTACTTTTTCAACCCCGGAGGAATCAGCTCTTCAAGAGTTAATGGCCAGTTTGGGGTATGAGCAGAGTTTGGAAAAGCTTGGGCAGTTGAAACGGGCTCATATCAGAAAGGAATGGAGCTTCTTCTTTGACTACATCACTAAAGCTTTTGGGAATAAGTGTTCCAACTTTGATGTCATCCCTATAATGAGTCAGCATATCGGGTATACTATCATTAACCAAACTCATTTTGATTTTGCAACTGCTGTGATAGGTTTTATTGGGGATAGGATGACAGAAGATAGGAATGTTGTCTACTTTGCTAGATTTTGTCAGCTTATATATAATTTTTGTTGTGCTGATGAACCCCAACCTACCACTGACTTAACTCCACCATTCAAAATTGCAAAACGAGCCTTTAATGATTTGGTAAATGCTGACCTTAAGAAAAAGGTGGTTAGACATTTACAGATTCCTCAGTCTGTAAAACAGATCTTGGTAAATGCTGATCCTGAAACCTATAGATCTGTTTATCCTAATGTACAACCAACCACCACATCTCAAACACCACAGCAACCATCAGAACATACCACTCATACTACTCAACCTACCCTCAAAACTTATCTCAGATCATATCTCTCAACTTCACAGACAGCTCAACCTTCATCCTCAGCACCTACTATGAAGCCTTCATCTTCCAAGCCTAAGAGGACAAAGACTGTTCCTCAAACACCTCATAAGAGAAGGAGGATTGTTTTGAGAGATGAGTCTGATAGTGAGGAACAAGTTTCTACTTCAGAACCTGTTGTTAAAGAAGCTGAGAAAGTTCCTTCTCAGAAGGATTCTGGAATTGGGGGATCTAAGCTTCTCAAAAGGCTTAGAAGAATGACTTCTGCTGAACCTCCCAAGGAATCCCCACCTTCAAAGAGATACAAGAAACATAGGGCTAAAAGGCCAGTTTCAGATAATGAGGAAACAATAGTTAAGGAAGGAGATAAGGAATCTCTGATCTCACAAGAACAAGAATTTACTGAAGCCACTGCTTCTCCATTAACTCCAAATCAGGAAGCTGCTACTGAAATGGCAAATACACCTTTTGTGTCTCCTGTTCAAAAGTCTGTATCTCCTGTTGTTCCAGGCACAAGTGCTGAAATTGATATCCAGAACCTGGTTGTGCCTGAACTACTTTACTTAGAAGCTCCACCAGCAATTAATCCATCAACAACACCTGTTACTGATGCTGCTCAAACTCCAGAATTATCTACTACACCTTCTCTGCATCTAGATGCTAATGTAGGTGAGCATCAGGATATGGCTGTTGATCAGAACTTGGAACCACATCAGCACTTAGAGGATGATGCTGAAGCCTCAATTGCTTCTCATACTGTTGTTTTATCAGAAGTAGCTGATTCGGTAAGTTCTGATGCTGCAAATGCTGGAGATACTGGTGATGCTGCTCCAAATGCAGATACTGATGAAGCAGGTCCTTCAGGACATGACCCTCAACAAACTGTTCTTAAATCTGAACTAGTTAAGAAGTTTGTTACCAGAGAAGCACCAGTGTCTTGGAGTGAAACTCCTGCAGGACAGGAGTGGACTAAGGAATGGAACTCAGTTACTTGTGTTCCATCTGCAAAGAGTCTTGCTGAGCACTTAACAAAAGCTGGTGAGATGTTAATAAATGATGATTTCAAAACACAGCTTCAAGTCACTGCATTGAGCACTAAACATCTGCAAAGTCTCCATTCAACTACTCATGCAGAGATACATAAAATTCAGGAAGAATTAATCAAGCAAGACCAAGTTCAGAAAATTGACAAGAAAAAATTCTTCCAACCTACCTTTGACAGAGTTGCTTATATTGAGAAGACTCAAGAGAAACAACAATCTCAGATTGATGATATTTTGAAAAATCAAGCTTTTCAGCAATCTCAACTTGATGAAATCCAAGCCTCGGTGGAATTGCTTGTCTCTCTTCTCTTACCTGCTGATGCCAAAAAGGGGGAGAAAGTAATTAAGTCCAAATGTAAAACTGATAAGACACTGAAGGGGAAGGATCATGAAAAAGATGACCAGGGAAACTCTGGAATGGGTGGAGGTCATAGTCAAGGTAGAGGTTTCTCATCAAGAAAAGCTGAAATCACAAGTCACAGGACAAGTTCTGATGCTAGAAAAAGAATTACTTCTGCTACTGGTAAAAGGATAAGTTCTGATGAACTTTTAGATCTTGATGAAGAAATGTCAAGACAGTTATTTCTTCAGGAAAATCCAGGAATGGACTTAGAGAGTCTAATGGAAGAAGAAGCCAGACTTAAATCAGAAAAAGTCAAATCTAAATCTGAAGCTTCTGGTAAAAAGAAACTTCCAAAACTCAAAGGCATTGTGATAAAAGAAAGGACAAATCCTGAAGCAACCATTGCTAAATCACAACTGCAGATAGATCCAAGGTCCAAGGGCAAAGAGAAAGTTGGTGAACCTATCAAGGTTTATGTGCCTCATGTGAATGAAGAAATTACAAATGAAGATGATGATCTTGCTCTGACTTCAAGAAAAGTTTCTAAGACAACCTCTAACATGGCTCAAGTTGTTCAGAGTCAAGAGATAGTTAGTTTTGATATTTTGAAGAAGCAAGTAACCTCTGACATAGCTCAAGTTAACTTGATATCAGAAGATAAATCAAAGGAAACCTCTGACATTGCTCATGTTAAACCTTCAAAGAAACTCTTACCAGGATTCACTAAAGCCAAACAGACTTAACCTTTGAAGACTGCTGCAAGTGGATTTGAAGCAAGAGTTGTTACTGGAAAGGAAGCAAGAGATAAAACTGGATTGGGAAGTGCTGATGAAAGAAGAATACAGAACACTACCAATGATCCAACTTCCTTAAGTGAACCAGGTATTGGAGCAACTCCTGAGAGATTGAATCAACTAGAATCTGTGCAAATGGTTTACCATACCTACTTGAAAGAACACATCTTGTTGTACTTATGACAGATGGTAGGGTTTATCATATAAGGGAAAATGCCATTCCACTAAAGTATTTTGAAGAACTGGAGCATGTATTGTTTTTACTTCAAGTGAATGACTCAATAACAGAAAGTGCTACAAACTATTTGAAGAATCATATTCAGAGACATAAAAGGCTTTATTCTGTTAAGTCTGACAGCACATATCTTCCAAAGTACAGAGATCACAAGGGTGATATAGTTGAGATGAAGCCCAACACTGCCAAGATTATAACTACCTTTCTGGGTTACAGGGTTGTGGAATTCAATCTTGAGTCTGATAAGGCATATTTAATCAGACTGAATCAGGATATAAGAATAGCTAGAATTAATGATCTCAGGGCTGCAATCTTTCAAATTGGTGAAGATACTGCAGAACTTAAAGATGCTAAAAGGAGGATAATTGATGAACTCAGATATGCTGAGAGGTGTTTGTTGAAGAACTATCTCAGAACAACTCCTGACATCATAGAGATCAGAAGATGAAGCCAAGTCAAGATCTACAACTACTTAAATTCTGATATGAATACAGACTGAAGTTGTTATCAGAAGTTAAAGATTGGTAAAGCTTTAAGGACTGTAAGTTGTAGGTATCTAGTCAAATTCTCATGCATTTGTACTTAATGTTTTTGACATCATCAAATATCTATTAAACTTGTATATTATGCTAATTTACAAGTTGGGGGAGATTGTTAGATATATTTGATAATGTCATGGCTAATATGATTTATGTTTAGTTTTCAGATCTTACTTAAACAGGATAAATCAGTACTTACTGGAAATCAGGACTTAAGGATATCAGTACTTATATTATCAGGAGATAATCATCAGAAGATGGATATCAGAACTTAAGTATTGAAGGACGTTCAGATAAGGAAAGCAGCTGATTTACAGGAAGAGAAGATCAAGACAAACATAAGAAGAGATATGCATGAAGAAGGAATTCTATGAAGAATAGAATACTTGGAAGAAAAGATATCTGATTGATATATTTTAGGAAGCAGAATTATATTCCATATCAATTAGCGATTATCTTGTAACTGTGTAGTATATAAACACAGACATAGGGTTTACACTATAAGTGTTATCACATTCGAGAAGATTATTCAATATAACCCTAGCAGCTCTCGTGATATTTGTTCATCACTGAGAGAGAACAGTTCCATACTGTAACAAAGTTTATTGATTCAATAAAGTTTGTTTTATGTTACTTGAGTTATTAAAGTTCGATTTGATTGTACTATACACTGTATTCACCCCCTCTACAGTGTGTGTGTGACCTAACATAACTCATTTTCAATACTTTATTCCTTGGTTGTTGAACCATTGATACTCATCCTTGAATTATAGTTCTATTGCTTAGAATCCTTGTAATTTCCTCTGGCATCAGTTTTATAAAAGATAATTGCTTTTTAAACAAAAAATGTTTTCTTGAGAATTATTGAATTGGACTAAGATGCAAGTCCCTTTCACACTTATAATAGGCTTACAGGTAGCCTCGGATCCACTAAAATTTGTTAGAACCCGGCGAGGTTCGGGATTACTTCGCGGCTGATCACCGGCTGTAATCCGTAGCATCATAAAATGAGTGTTTGTATGAAAGTTGATTTTTTAAATGTTTTTACAATATAATGATGCCATTCCTATTCCTTTTAAATGTGAAATGATATACCTTGATGTTTATTTCTTTTATTAATAGTACTTGCTGAGCATTTAGCTCACTTCTTACTTTTCTACCCATGATATTACAGCTAGCAAGTATGGTTAGGATGAAGCAGATAGCGTATAAGTCAACAAGTGGACTTTCTGAGAAGTATTCGATGTACCATATGCGAGCTTAGGTAGTCTAGTGACCCGTAGTGGGAGGAACGATGTAATATTTTGTTTTGATTATAATAGTAAGTAGTTGGGCTATTCAAACACTAAACCGAAGCGGTCTTGGATTTATGTATAATTTAACTCTCTTTAAATTATGCATGTTAATGACTAGTTTTTATTTAAATTGGTTAATTTGGTTCGTGACATCAGATCCACTCTCCGCAGACGCATCTAGGGGATTTAAGCCTGAGGAGGTAGACACTGACCACTGACATATGGCTATTGGATCAGTATCCTCTCCTAGCACATGTAAAGTCAATTGGTCCATTAAAGAACCTTGAACAATCGAATCTGACCGTAAAATGGTCGAAACTCTTGTTTTCGTCAACTCTTCCTTTGTGTGTGTAACCTATCCTTGTGCATCAAGAATTTTTTATGTTTGAGGTGGTTACACTACATCGGATACCCTGGCCGAATTGCGAATTTCAATAGACTCACCCTGTTGAGAGGATGAATCTAGTAACTATTTATGTGCCTTTTCAGCCATTACATCTTTTTGAGAAGATGTATGGGAGCTAGCAGTTCTCTTAGTTAATTTGATACTACTCAACTTTGTAGGAGACAGAGCCGCTAGGTTGAATTCAGAACTTTCCTTATGTAGTGCACTAAGGAACTTTCTCCCTCACGCTCATTCATACTTCATTATAGGGGTAAGAGAGTGTTGGTTGGTTCTGTTACTGTGTTTGTCTTTAAAGTCTGGGATAGAAGTTGCGGGTTTTTAACCTCATGACTATCAATGAAAGAAGGCCATTGAAGGCTGAACCTGCATCACATAACATATGACAATATAGAGATAAAATGCACTTAAGATCTATAATGAATTAAAATTATGCATTTAATCTTTTGAGAGAAATGATGTACAATAGTGATTTCACAAAGATTTTCATAAAATAAGCAATTATTAATGTAGAAAGAAGTTTGATTTTTCTTTTAAAACTGTTTGAGTGCATGAATCTGTTTTTATTCATAAAAAGATAAATAATCATGTCTTTTAATATGAAAAAGATACAGACTCATGACCTAGCAGTATTAAGAAGAGAAAAAAAAGATTTTGTCTTTTAATATAAATGAGTTTTTAGAAAATCATTGATCACTTAGGATAAGTCTAAGCAATTATCATTCATGTCAAAAGCTCCATAATATATCTTTATAAAACTATTATCAACAACATTGTATATTGATAAATAATCTTAATAAGAATGACTATGCTGCTAATTTCAAATTATAGTGAATCTTTCGCATATAGCAACACACATAAATTCACCAGAACTTAAAATCTCACAATTATCTGTAACAAAATATTAACAATATGTCATCGACTGATACTTGTCAAGTACTTTAAATACCAATAATTATGTTGCACCTTATTTTAATATAATTTAAATCATGAAACTACTTTGACATGGAATTGTCTAACATCATAATTCAAATATATTAAAATAAGATATCAATGAATTAAATACCAACTATCTATTAAATAGTCATTAGCATTCAATTTCATATAATATACAATTGTTAACTCTTGTCATATTTGCAATCTTAGAAAAATATTCTAAGTTCCATATACTTTGAAGCATTGAGTATTGCATCTATATCAAAAAATTTAGGAATTTGCAACTAAGTATGAAAGTTATTCTAAGTGGACAACATATGGTTACTTCAAATAAAGCATCAAACACAATAACCATAGTTGTACTTTAAGAAAGATTTCCACACTTTGTATATTAGTATAGTGACCGAGGATAAAAATTGATTACTTAGAGGAGTTCTAAGTAATGTCACAAATACTAATACTTAACAATTAGTTTGTACTTAAAATCTTAACTCAATATCATTAACTGATATAAGTCAAAAATTACCATACAACTAATCATGCTACTTATTTATTTTAAGTTAGTTTGAATTATGGAGCAAATACAATCATTGAATTGCTTCAATTTCCATAATCCAAACTACCCAAAATAAATATTAAATAAATTAATACTAAATATCTATGAGTTAGATACTAGCGCTTAAATATTTATAATTATCCTTGAATAATCACTAATAGGATATATGACTTATATACATGGTAATCACTAATCATTCTCTAGATAATTAATGATTTTAGAAATATTTTCTAAGTATATAAAATATTGAGAGTTTTATACACATAAATTATAATATACTTCAACTTTCAATATTAGTAATTTTAGAAATAAACATTGATTACTAGAACAAAAATTCTAAATAACAGCACTAATACTAAAAGAACCATAATTATTCATACAAGATACAAATAACTATGTTGCATATTATTTTAATATAATTTAAATTATGAGACTGATATGGAATGGAATTGTCTATAATCATAATTTAAATCAATTAAAATAATATTCAAATTTAATGCTATAATACTTAATTACCACAAATGTATATGACATTGTAATCATGATAATCAAGATAGTAGCACTAAGTACGAGATACTGGATTACTAATAAATTCACAAGTCTTTTAAATATTGAAGATTTAATACTTGTGAACTTATATGAAGAATTCTTTAAAGATGGGATTTCCAACTAATTTGCAATGAATGATATCCCACACTTACAAACCAGTCTTCAAAGATTAATTTTAACAAGTGATTTAATAAGTGTTTCTGCAAGTGACTCTTTGACTAAAAGACATGCTCTCGAGATAAATGATACCTGGTGTGAAGGTGCACTGACTTAGAGTGTTCCACAGAGTTGTTGGAGTTGAAGTTATTTCCCATCATAACAAGAAATCCATCTTCTTCCATGAAGTTGACAGCTTCCTGAGATGTTTCTCCTGTCACTTAAGTTGACATCTTCAGAGATGCTTCTCACGTCTTTCTTACAACCTGCGTAATCTATATCTATATAGCCAAACATGTTAAGCACAATATCTTTAGGGTACTTTACTCCAAGAGTTGGTAGTCACGTAATATATTTAATAATATTGTTAATAGCTATACGATTGGATTCTCTATGATCCACTTGGAACCTTGCACTTTACATCTTGAGAACATTATATGTTGTCTATTAGCATTTGAGTTAAAGAGTGAGCTTTTCATACCTCTACAGCTTGTCATTATACCTAAGTTGTACTGATCAAGCTTTAGTGGTTTCTTTATTTTTTGGTTTACTTTTAGTAATTCCAAATAGAATTGCAAACTTTCCAACACGCTCCTCCATACCAACTCTGCAATTACTTAGCAAATAATCTTGCACAAGTTTTGTTTAGTAGACCAACATATAACATTATCATTATATAACTGCATATATATAACATTATGTTTATGCCTAGTGATTAGAGTGTTATTAATAAGACCACTTTACTAGTTCATATTAACTGCAACTTTAGTTAGAGTGCCATACCATGTCCTTGACGATTTCTTGAGTAGTATACTAGTTCATACCAACCTGAAGTGAGCTTGTGAAGAAGATCTATATAGATTCCAATAGATATGCAACCACAAAGTCCATGAACTGTTGTGCATTGACTTCCTATTTTGACTCACCAACCAGGAGTATACTTGTACACATCTACTAGTGTCCAATTCCAAGTTTGAATGTGCATCAGGTGCCTGATATGTCGTAGTATCCTCAAATCTCGTCACCAGTGCTTTTTGTCAGATACCACTTCCTGATAATGACCTAGCACCCAGTTTGGCCTTGTCCCTCATAACAATTCCATGGTCATCCAGTTTGACTTCTTTTATCCTTATACCAATTACAAAATTACCACTTGGTTTGGATACCGGCTACCCTGCAATCTGCTTGCTGACTGATTGAGTTCATATTGCTTTGCAATCACCCAATCAATCCAGATCTATCAGAGCTTCTGTAACTTTCTTACTTTCTTCTTCAGATAGAAAACTAGAGAAATAATCATTCATGCTCAGTAGCCCTACTAATCACTACTCCACCATCTGGATTACTTAAGAACTAGACTCTGGGATTAATATTGACATCAAACCCTTTATCTCAGCAGATATGTTCTTTAGTGTCCTCTGATTTTTAATGTGGTGTTGTGTCTGACTAGTTGATCCTTCTGTTACTCCCCTAAGCTATTGCCAGGATTTTCTGAAAATCCTTACCCTTGCTGACTCGCTTCATTGAAATAATGAGTTGTGTTATACACTGCCATTCCACTGTTTGGACATGAATCATCAATACCATTAATTTCTCCTGTAACAGCTTGGAGCATGGAGTTGTTGAACTGTGTATTTAGACTGTCTATCACCTTTTATTGATCAACCATAAGTACCCTGTAGATTGTAGACTCCACTGAGTAGCCATGGGAAATATCCTAACTAGTCTTAGCTGCAAATGCCAAGATCTTCAAACAACTGAAAACATTTCATTGTTTGCTTCCTTTGAAATTTTCTCTCCAAACACTTTCAGGTTATCCAGTGTTTGCTTCTGTTGGCCATTAACTCATTAGTGGTCTTCATGTATACATCCCGATCATGTATACATCCCGATCAAGGCCTGATCTTACTTGTGACAAACTGTATTGACTACTTCAGCCCTTTGGTATTTAGAAAGTCTTGATTTACTTGACATTGTCCTTGTTGCTTTAATCAAGTTCTGGTTCTTTCCTTGTACCACTCCTTTCTGACACGGAGCTCCGAGTGCTGAATATGTATCAAAATATTCTTGATGTTACAGATATTAATCAGAACTGCTTCTTGAATCCAGTCCCATTATCTAACCACGAGATCATTTCCCTTACAGTTGCTTCCATCTTGATCTTCTGATATGATCAATCACCATCTGTGATGTCTTGTCTTGAGAACACACGAACAACAACTTTGTGATAAGAGTAGTCATCAATCATCACTAAGGTATAACTTTACTTTGATGTGATGTTGTTTTTTACTTCTCTTCCTGACATGCCTCACATATTTCATCCTTCTGAATTCCAGATGATGCAGTCCTCTCATTAACCCTTTTTCACATAAGAGTTCCTTGAGAAGAAGTTCAAGGGTGAGAGCTTCCAATGTCATAGAAAAACTTTTGTCAGATGAAGCTTTACGGTAAAAACCATTGACTTCACCTTTCCTGATATTCCAGTCTAGCCATGAGCATATCCTTTCCTTACTCTAAGAAGAGCAAGCTTCTCAAGCTTCCTGCTTCAGATGAGACACTAATCCTTCGTTGAATTGACATTTTGTCCTTTGATGTAGAACGATCTGATTAAAGGATTTGTGCCTTGATTCTCTAGCAAGAAAGATGATTCAATTGTTATCAATGACACCAATGATTAGTTGTTATCAGTGATACCAATTGTTAAGTCCATGATGACATCCATTTTTATGTATAGCTTGTCCCGTGATGAAAACCTTTGCTGTCATCTCCAAAGATTATTGACGGAATAGCTTTTGTTAATCACATTTGTTGGTGAGGCTCTTTTTTTGATCATATTCCTTGAGTATGAATTACCAAGAATGCATATGAATCAATTAACATGTTATGTCCTGCACTCATAAATGGATTAACAGTTCTTGGTACCCAACTTATCAATTTGGGTCCAGATGGATTGGAGATTTTACTATAAATAGAGATAATAACAGCTGCAACCTTATCATGCTAATTCTTATCTTTGACTAACCATATTCTCCATTTTAACACCCTTGACAAATTTGTCTCTAGGCTAGGTGAAAAATGGTTCCAACCTTATATAAAGAGGACTAGCAGTCTTTGCCCTATTATAATCCTAAAACATGTTTTTCTATAATTAATGCAAGTACTAACAGATGCATTCATGGAATTGAAATAAGCAAGCATTGAATTACCAGTACATGGCATTCATTCAGAAATATTACATATAAGAATTAAGCAAGACAGGCATGATATGGAACAAATAGAATCAGTGAACAAATCACTAATTATATCTAGTCCAATCATGTTGAAGTATCTAATCTAGTTGTCTCAATCCAAATATAAATTAATACATCTTAATAAACAATTTAGATCAAATGAATATATCACATTGTAATATGATACAGAGAGTAAGCATAAACAAAGGTCTTAAGTGCTGGAAAACTTATATCTCACTAAAGCAATAAATCATGTTAAACAAATATTCAAACACATATTTTAAGAACATCCAAAGTAACATGCACAAGTTAAACATCAATCCTAGCTATCAGAAAAATATTCTAGTGAACTAGCAGCATTATCTATGTGTGATGCTATCATGCTTGTGCGAGTGTTAAATATTTAAACACTAAGACCTTATCATGCATTGAATATTGAGAGCAGAATATTGCGGTGGTTCAAGAAATTGAAACCTGAGATATGTGAGTTGGACCATCTTCAGAGATTTCTATGAAAGCAAGATGTTCATGATCTTCCTTCTCGTCATCTGATCCATCCCAACTTTTTCTCCATGCACTGTAAGTTTTGACTGGCTGCTTCCCTAAGAAAACATTCCACCTTTGTCTCAACTCTTCGACTGAGTCCTTACTCATCCTTGTTTGTCAAGCTTCTTGTTCTGTTGTAGAAAAGCCCCTGATAGTTACCTGACACATATTTCTTGTCATAATTGTAGCTATCAAATCTTGTATCTGTCCCAATCTCAGTGTTGTAATCACCTCTTGAACTGAATCTGTAAAAGTCTTTGCTTCAGAATAGATAGGCTTGATCCTTGGATATAGCTTATGTACTCCTTATGAATATGATGCGACTAAACTTCCCTGACATGTGAAACTCTGTCCTGACATCCAGTCCCTCAAGTACTTCTACCTGAGCTTCCTCTAATTCAGCTATCAGTACCTCTTATATTCTGTCCCGATGGTCCAATTTAATGCATGTAACTAAAATATTTATATGTCCCCATTATTCTCTCTGACCTCCTCGATTCCTTTCTTTATGATCTCATTGGTTCCCGAATAAATGTAGTATTGGTACAAACCAATGTGTGACTGTATGATCCGGAATCATTAGAGTTGTCTTAAAATCATCGAGAAAAATTGTACCCATAGAAATTTCATACTATTTCCATATCTAAAAATCCAGTGATATCCTATGGAGTAAGCCTTTGAGGAAGTTCCACAATTTTCTTTTGTAGGTCTTGAAATTAGCTTCGTTGGAATAAGAAAACCATTATCTTCAATTTTCGTGTTCGGGAATTTTCCGTTTGAATAGCACATAGTCTTCGTTTTCTTCAAAAGATTAAAATCATCTTTAAAACCCTGAGGAATCTTGAGTCTACCAATATTTTGAGAACCCTTAATTTTATATTTAAGAAAAATTTAAATTTCCAAAATTTTAAATTTCTTTGAAAATAAATTAATCAAAAATAAATATTTACGTAAAATCTAATTTTCAAGAATTTTGAATTTTCTTAAAAATTAAATAAAACGTAAGTTATTATCCAAGAAAAAATTAAATTTAAGAGTTTTAAGTTTTCTGGAAAAAATAAATAAATAAATAATACAAATTATTGTTAGATATATTTGTGATGTCATGTCTAATCTGATTTGTTTAGTTTCAGAACTTATTGTCAGAACTTAACTGGAAATCAGAACATAAGTGCGGATACACTTCAGGGATGAAAAGCGGCTGATTTACAGGAGAGGATCTTTATTAAACAAATAAAGATATGCATGGAGAGTTGGACGGCTAAAGGACTACAGAAGATAATATCTGATTGATATATTTTTAGGAAGAGATATATTTCATATCAATTAGAAGATATCTTGTAACTGTGTACTATATAAACACAGCTTAGGGTTTACACTATAAGTGTTATCATTCATGAGAAGATTATTCATTGTAACCCTAGCAGCTCTTAGTGATATCATACCTCACTGAGAGTAGATTAAACCTACTGTAACAGAGTTTGATATATTGAATAAACTTGTTTTCTGTTACATACTTGTGTTCATAATCGAATTAATTGTAGATACTATATTCAACCCCCTTTTATAGTATCATTGAGGCATAACAAGTGGTATTAGAGCCAATCTGTTAAGCTTACAAACAGTTAAGATCCAAACAAACAATCAATCATGTCTGGTCAATCAAAAACACGAGACCCTCAAGAACCTGTAAAGGTTCAACCCATTCAAAACACCAGTAGATATGAAACCATCAGGGTTCCTTTGCTCAGGGTGTATGAGTACCCTGTATGGAGTGTGAAGATGGCCATGTTTCTGGAAGCTACAGATCCAGAATATTTAGACAGAATTTATGATGGCCCACACAAGCCCACAAAACATTCTGTTGCAGTTGGAAATGAGCCACAGAGGATGATTCCCAAAGAAAGAGAGAATACACCACTGAAGACATCTCTTCACTAGGCAAGGATGCAAAAGTAAGACACTTGCTTCATAGTGCGCTTAACAATGTCATGTCAAACAGAGGGATTGCATGCAAAACTACAAAAGAAATCTGGGATGCATTGGAAGTGAGATGTCAAGGAACCAATGTTATCAAAAAGAATAGGAAGACAATACTCACACAGGAGTATGAGCACTTTGACTCAAAATTTGATGAGTCACTAACTGATACATATGTTAGGTTCACAAAGCCGTTGAATGTTCTGTCACTAGTGGATAAGGAATATGATACAAAAGATTCAAATCTGAAATTCCTACTAGCTCTTCCTGAAAAGTGGGATTTGAAAGCTACTATAATAAGAGACAACTATGAACTTGCTGATATATCTCTTAATGAAATCTATGGGATGCTCAAGACTCATGAACTTGAGATGGAGCAAAGAAAGAAGAGGCATGGTGGGAAGTCTAAGATAGTTGCTTTAAAGGCTGAAGAAAAGCCAATTGTCTCTAGGAAGGCAAAAGGAAAGGCTCTCATCATGCAGTCTGATTCTGAGTCATCAGATTCTGATGATGATGATTCAGAACCTGAAAATTTATTTGAAGTGGATGTTGATGCAGAGATGATACAACTGTGTGCTCTTATGGTGAAGGGTATCACAAAGATAGCCTACAAGAAATTCTGAAAGGGTAAGAGGTTTTCCAGGAATAGTGGAAGTTCTGACAAGAAAGGGTTCATAAGGTCTGAAGGCAAAGGAGGAAAGTCTGACAGAGGAGACAACTCAAATTTCAAATGCTATAATTGTGGTGAAAGAGGCCACATCTCTCCTGATTGCAAGAAAGGAAAATGTGATAAAGGCCAGACACTTATCACAAAGAAGAAAAACTAGGCAGACACTTCAGAATCTGAAGAAGAGGTGAACTATGCCTTAATGGCAAATGCTGATAGTAGTTCTGATGTTGTTGAACTAAAGGTACCTCTATCAACTCTTGATTTTGATACAGATGATATTACTGAGTTGAGATTATTTCTGAAAAACATTTATATTAGCTATAGAGATCAGAATTTAGAGAATGAAAGATTAAAATCTGAAAATCTAAAGTACAAAAACAAAAATAGCTATCTTGAAGAAGAGTTAGTCCACCAGAACACTATTCAGATATAGAGAGATAATGTTGTGTATGTTAAGAATGAAGTGCTTAAACAAAATGATTATCTAAAAACTGAATTAGAAAAGGAAAGAGAAATCATCAGGACTTGGACTAACTCAGGAAAAACAACTCATAATATTCTAAGTAGTGGAAACTGGAAAGAGGGGTAGGTTATAAAGATGATAAAAGTGAGAAAGGGACTTTGCCAATTAAGCCAATTGCTATCAAACAGATTGTAAAGCCAAAGGTAAATCCTGTTAAATTTGTTGCAAAAACTGTTGTGTCTGATTCTGAAGAGATGAAAGACTCTAAGGCAGAAGTCAAAGAAAAGTCAACTTCTGACAAATTAAAATAGGATAAACCAGCTGTAGTAAATATAGGCTTAATGACAAAGAAGCAGCTTAAGTATAAGCTGAAAGAGATTAAAAATGTGAACAAGGTAAAGGAAGCTAGGAAAAATAGGAATGGAAAGGAAGGTGTGAATAAAAGTAATAATAATATGCATGTTCCTAATTCTCCTAGAAAGAAATGCTATAATTGTGGAAACTCTAACCATCTTGCTTCTTTTAAAAAATAGAGATATAAACTCCTTACCTCCTAGATCAGAGTTAAGAGTCAGTCTGTTAGGTTTAAACCACAAAATCCTTATTTTCATTGTGGTAGTTTATGAAATTCTATTTATACTTGTAAGGAATATCATAGTTTGTACTATGATTATTATGAAATAAAACCTTCTTTAAAGAAAGTTAGTGTAATTCCTTCTAGTGTAAATTATGATGCAAAGTCTGATAAAAAGCATGTTAGCATAAACTTTAAAACTAAATCCGTTGCAAATGCTAACAAACTTAATAAGGCCAAAGGTTCCAATCAAGTCTGGGTCCTTAAAACTAACCAATAGTGGTTTTTGTTACTGCAGGGCAACAGGAAAAACATCATGGTTCCGGACAGTGGATGTTCAGGACATATGACTGGAAATAAAGCCCTTCTATCAGACTTTGTGGAGAAAGCTGGCCCAGGAGTTTTTTATGGAGATGGAAACATGGGAAAGACTCTAGTATATGGCAATATCAATCTTGGGAATGTCATAATTGAATCAGTAGCTCTTGTCTCAGGACTTAAACACAATCTGCTAAGTGTGAGTCAAATCTGTAACAGAGGTTATCATGTGGATTTTTTGAAGAACACTGAGAAGTTGTAAGTAATTCTACAGGCAAAGTGGTTCTGAAAGGTTACAGACATGGTAACATATATGAAGCCAGACTTTCAACAAATTCTGATGGTTCTGCAATCTGTCTGTTAAGCAGAGCATCAATCGAAGAAAGCTGAAATTGGCACAAGAGACTCTCTCATTTAAATCTCAACAACATAAATGAGCTAGTAAAGAAAGATCTTGTGAGAGGACTACCAAAATCAATATTTGCTCTTGATGGCCTTTGTGACTCATGTCAAAAGTCAAAACAAAGAAAATCTTCATTCAAGAGCAAAAATGAATCCTCAATTCTTGAGCCTTATCACTTACTGCATATTGATCTATTTGGTCCAGTCAATGTCATGTCTATTGTAAAGAAGAAATATGCTATGGTTATAGTGGATGAGTTCACAAGATACAGTTGGGTGTATTTCTTGTACAAGAAGAATGAAACTGCATCTACTCTAACTAATCATGTCAGACAGCTGGATAAGTTAGTCAAAGATTCTGTTAAAATAATAAGAAGTGATAATGGTACTGAGTTCAAGAATTCAATCATGGAAGAGTTCTACAAAGAGCAAGGAATAAAGTAGGAATTTTCTGCACCTGGAACTCCACAACAGAATGGAGTTGTAGAAAAAAAGAACAAAACTCTTATTGAAGCTGCACGAACTATGCTTGATGAAGCAAAGCTACCAACCTATTTTTTGGCTGAAGTTGTGCAGACTGCTTGTTTTACACAGAATGTTACACTAATAAACAAGCATGGAAAAACACCATATGAGATGGTGAAGAAAAAGAAGCCAAATCTAAAACACTTTCATGTATTTGGATGTAGTGTTTTGTTCTTAAGACTCATCCTGAACAGCTGTCAAAATTTGATCCAAAAGCTGATGAAGAAATTTTTGTTGGATATCCACTTTCCACAAAGGCCTTCAGAGTCTATAATTTAAGAACAAGGGTTGTCATGGAATCTATCAATGTATCTTTTGATGATAAAAAGATTACTGGACTTGAAGATTTCAATGATCATGATCAGCTGAGATTTGAAAATGAAGATGTAAATTCTGATGACCTAAATCATGATCATGTAAGTTCTGACGGGTTAAATTCTGATGTCATTGAAACTGTGATAACTGCTCCAAAGGAAAATGTACCTGTTTAGGGGGGCAAGCTGATGATCATACCACATCTCAAGACTCTCAAGAAGCATCAGAACCAGTCACTGGCTCTTCAAGTTCTGATTCATCAAGTTCTGATGAGCCAAATTTTGACAATTCTGGAAACTCTGATTCTTCAATTCCTGAAGGATCCAACTCAAATTCTGGAATCTCAGAGAGCATAACTTCATGGGGAGCATCAGAAAATGCTGATGGAGACAACATGGATCATGGGGGAGGATCCAGTTCTAGAGATCAACTTCCATCTGCAAGGAAGTGGACTAAATCACACACACCTGACTTAATAATTTGATATCCTGAAGCAGGTGTCAAGACTAGAACAGAAACAACAAATGAATGTCTCTATCATTCCTTTCTATCTCAGACTGAACCAAAGAAAGTGGAAGAAGCTCTTCAAGATGCTGATTGGGTGCAAGGAATGCAAGAAGAGTTAAATGAATTTGAAAGAAATAAAGTATGGACCCTAGTGCCAAGACCAAAGGATAGATCCATTGTTGGTACAAAATGGGTGTTCAGAAATAAAACTGACAGTGAGGGCATAATTACAAGAAACAAAGTAAGGCTGGTTGCTAAAAGTTACTCTCAACAGGACGGTATTGACTATGATGAAACATTTGCTCCAGTTGCTAGATTGGAAGCCAGAAGAATATTTTTGGTTATGCTGCTCACAAGAAGTTTAAAGTCTTTCAAATGGATCTAAAGAGTGCATTTCTCAATGGAGAATTAGAGGAAGAGGTATATGTTGAACAACCTCCAGGATTTGTATATCCAAAATTTCCTAATCATGTCTACAAACTTGATAAAGCACTCTATGGCCTAAAGCAAGCTCCAAGAGCATGGTATGAAACTCTAGCACAATTTCTTCTTGAAAGTGGATTTACCAGAGGCACAATTGATAAAACTCTGTTCTATATCAACCATGGTAAGGACTACTTTTAGTCCAAATTTATGTTGATGATATCATTTTTTGTTCTACAAATGCCAAACTCTGTGAAAAAATTTCAAAGCTAATGCAGTCAAGATATCAAATGAGTATGATGGGAGAGTTGAGTTATTTTCTGGGACTTTAAGTTAAACAAAATGAAGAAGGTACTTTTATCAGTCAATCCAAGTACACCAGAAATCTACTCAAGAAATTTGGAATGCAAGACAGTTCTACTGCATCAACTCCAATGGCCACTACCACCAAGTTAGATAATGATACTGGAGCATCAGTAGATATTACTAATTACAGAGGTATGATTGGCACTTTACTCTATTTAACTGCAAGTAGACCAGATATCATGTATGCTACCTGTCTTTGTGCAAGATTTCAAGTTGATCCAAGAGAACCTCATCTACTAGCTGTGAAAAGAATTTCCAAGTACCTCAACGGTACAGCTGATCTAGGATTGTGGTATCCTAGGGAATCAGATTTTAAGCTAATAGGTTACTCAGATGCAGATTTTGCAGGATGCAAAATAAACAGGAAAAGCACTAGTGGAAGCTGCCAATTTCTTGGAGGCAGATTGGTTTCTTGGTTTAGCAAGAAACGGAAATCAATTTCCACATCAACTATAGAAGCAGAATATATTGTTGCAGGAAGCTGTTGTGCACAGATTCTTTCGATGAAGAATCAGTTACTGGACTATGGGTTAGAATTTTCTAAAATACCTATTTACTGTGATAATCAAAGTGCTATTGCTATAACAGGAAATCCAGTTCAACACTCAATGACAAAGCACATCAGCATTAGGTACCATTTCATAAGGGAACATGTGATGAAAGGTACAATGGAATTGCATTTTGTTCCAACAGATCAACAACTAGCAGATATCTTCACAAAACCACTATGTGAAGCTACTTTTACAAGACTGGTAAATAACTTGGAATGGTTTCAGGTTCTTTCTCAAAATCTGTTTAGTTTTTGTTCTCATACATCAGACTTTATGATCAGTGTATACAGATTTTCTTATCCCAATGAAATTTGTGCTTAAATTGTAACATATTAAACACTGCTTATTATCTGATGTGATTCTATAAACTCTAAAAGTGTTTTGAATGTTCTGTGACTATTCAATCCAATGAGGATTATCTTGTTAGATGCTAACTTAGTAGTCTTTAACAAACTATGTATCCCATGTTTGAATTAGTTATTTATGTGGAAATCAATAACACAAGCAAATTCTGATTTTGATATTAGTCAAATTTACTTTGTGTATCTTATTACTAAGTCACAAACTAGATTATTGCTTCTTATCTATCAAATTCTTATGTCAGTAAATCTTAAGGATGAACTACATGCTTGAGAAGCCTCACTTATCTGAAGAAAATAAAAGAAAAGAAAAATTGAAATCAGGTACTCCTTTAAGATCTAGAGTAAATATGTGAAAGGGAAGATCCAAGTGCATTGCTGGTATTAAGTTATATGCATTAGAAAAGCAAAAAATTTATTGGTGACTTTTCGCATTCTCTGATTACTGGAGAAATATTCTAATAACAGCATAAATTCTGATGGCAGTTGTAACTCATTTACACTAAGAAGCCATTGTCAAAAGAATTTCAAAAGATGCATAAAATAAGCACAGACAGTTGAGGTGGATTCTTGCATAACTTTATTCTAGAGTAGACTTCACAATTCAAGACAGATTTTAAGCATTTTTCTTAGTTATGCCTTATTTCTAAGATATACTGAAGTTTATCAGACTTTAATCTTTATCTGATCATTTGCACATACACACACTATCACTCCATATGAATGATGAAAATTACTGTGGTGATTAAGTTGTTTCTAATAAATAGTTAAGTATTATTTGCATAAATTCTGAGGACAAGTTCTGATTATGTTCTGATGATTAAACTCTGAAGAAACCAGTCAGTATTTGTGTGAAGAATCACAGAAATAGTCATTCATTTTTTGTACAGAAGCCATGTTCTGATGACCAATAAATTCTGGTAATAGTCAAGTTCTGATGCAAATCCTGATGCTTATGCATTATTTATTTATTTGACTTATTTTTTATATTTACTGTAACGGTCATTTTATCAAAAAATAATTAAGTGCAAAAGAACAGTAATAATCATTTGATTAATGGGTCGCGTGTTGGTTTTTGCATATGCATGTGTGCAATAATTTCTGCAAATTTCTCATGCCCACTGATTACTGCCTTGACCATTTACTGCGTGACAGGTGTAGCAATGCCGGTTTTACTTCCAGAAAGAGCCGGTGAGTGGAAAGAGTATATATATTAGAGATAAAAGATTATACAAATCTTTTACCTTTTCTCTTACTTTATATCTTATTTCTTTTACTCTCTCTCTTTTTCTCTCTATTTTCTGACGGACTTTCTTACAGGCATTTTATCAAACACTTTGTGAACACACGATTTTCACTTAATTTTCACAGAAATGGCAACTAAGGATCTTATCTATAATGGAGCCAAGTTTGTCCCCAACAACTATATGGCTATTCTCAACAAGGACGAGGCTCCTTCAGAATTTCACTTTATTCAAGATTATCTTGCTCGAAGTGAAATTGGGTATGCTCTGACCCCAACCACAGACTCTCTCAGGCAAGCAAATTCTAGAGTTTTGGAGGTCTGCAGTCTATGATGATGGTGGTGAAGATGGGTCTCCAAGCTTAATTTTTACAACAGGGGAAGATGAGCACCTGGTTACCTTGTCAACTGTTCGACAAGCATTGCATCTGCCAGAGAACTGTACTTACAATTCACAACTTGGGGATTCAGTTCTTCAAAACATGATGGCAAATATTGGCTATGAGAAGTCTTTGTCCAAGCTGGGACAACTGAAGAGGCCCTACATCAAGAGGGAGTGGAGCTTCTTTTTCGATTGTATTACCAAAGCCTTTGCCAACAAATGCTCAAATTTTGATGTTATTTCAATCATGAGTTAGCAAATAGGGTATGCACTTCTTAATCAAACTCATTTTGATTATGCTACTGCTATTTTGGGTTTTAGAGGTGATAGGATGAAAGAATATAGCAACATAGTATATTTTGCTAAATTATGTCAGCTTATATATAGTTTCTGTTGTTCTGATGCACCTCAAAACTTTAGTGAGTTAATTGAACCCTTTAAACTTCATAAAAGGGCTTTCACAGACTTATTATCTGCTAATAATAAGAAGGATATACTAAGACCCCTCCAAATTCCCCAATATGTCAAACAATTTTTAGTAAATTATGATCCTCACATATAGACAACCATATATCCTGATGTTGTACCTACACAGCCTACTATATCTCAACCTCCACCAATCCAGCCTTCCAATACTCAACCACAGCCTACTATCAGAACCTACTATCAACGAGCACAATTATCTCAACCACAACCATCAGCACCTACTATCATAACCTCACCTCTCAAATCCAAAACCAAACCAACCTCTGGTACTTCTCAAAAGGTGTCAGTTGTAAAATCTGACACATCCTCTAGGCCCAAAACCAAAAGAACTATCTATGTCCTAAATCTCCACCAAGGAGAAGAAGAAAGATGATTCTGAGAGATGAATCTGATGAGGAAGAACAAGTTCAGGTTCCTGCATCAGAACCTGTGACATTAGAAGCTAAAGAGGTAACTCTTCAGAAGGAGATTGAAGCTGAGGGTTCTGGGATTTTGAAAAGGAAAAGATCTTCAAATTCTGATACAGATCATATCACTCCTCCATCTAGAAGATCAAGGAAGACTAGAGCAGGTGTGCATCTTGCATAAATTCAATTTAAGGATACTGAAGATGTTGAGGAAGGGGATCAGGAATCTCTGATCTCACAAGATCCTATTGTGATTGAAGCCCTGCTAGCAGCTAAGAAATTCTGATAAAGGAATCTGCAATTCCTGATATTCACATATCAAAAACTATGCAAGAATCTGTGATTTCTTCATCTCACTTTCCAATCCAGGCTACAGATGATGTTGAAGAACAAGAGACAAGTCCTGAAATAGATATTCATAATTTGAATATACCTTATGTTCTCTATCAGGAATCTCCACCAGCAAAACAGCCAACACCTCCTATTTCTCCAATTCTACATGCTGAGATACCATCAACTCCAATTCTGGATATAGATGCTGAAGGTCAGAATTTGGATACAGCAGAATCTCTTTCAGTTACACACACCTTGTTGTTATCAGAAGATGAGGAGATTTTTGCAAATTCTGGAGAGTCAGCTCCAGTAAATACTTCATTTCCTACAGGATAGGAGGCTTTGTTCCAGTTTGAAGACGATGCTCATGTTCCATAGGAGGAAACTTTTAGAGGAGTTGAGTGGACAAAGAAGTGGAATGAATCTGACTTCATTCCCAGTCCACATGTTCTGTCAGAACATGTTGCAAAAGCTGATGAGTTGCTAATAAATTCTGACTTCAAAACACAACTTAAAGTTACTGTTCTCAGTACTAAAAATCTTCAAGGTCTACACTCCAAGACTCATGAAAAAGTTGATAAACTTCAGGAAGCAGCTGATAAGCTAGACCTAATGCTCAAACTAGACAAGAATAGGTTTATCAGACCAATTCAAGAAAAAGTGGATGTTATTGAGCAAGTTCAAATCAAGCAGCAAGCCCAACTGGATGAGGTATTGCAGCATCAAGCCTCTCAATAAACACAGTTCAATGAAATCCAATCTTCAGTGGAACTCCTTCTTTCACTACTCCTAACGGATGATGCCAAAAAGGGGGAGAATGTAGTTAAGTCCAAATGCTCACCAATCAAGACACTGAAGAAAAAGGATGATTCTGAAGATGACCAGGGAAACCCTAGCAAGGGCAAAGGTCAAAATCAAGGCAAGCAAAGCAGCAAATTTTCTTCACAGAAACTAATTTCTGATTCTAGAAAGTCTTCTACACAGAAGAATACAAGTTCTGAAGCTGTGAATGCTCAAACTATGATATCAAGTTCTGATATTCTGATTCAGTCTGGAAGTGAAGACTCTCAGAAGTTTTTACAACTCTGAAGCTTAAGGGAAGGGAGACTACTGTCTATTATAAGGATCCCAAGATTCAGACTCTTGATGGAGAAATTTCTAAAAGACTGTTTCTCAAGCATAATCCTAGAATGGATTTAGAGACTCTAAAGGAGGAAGAAGCTAGATTTGCTGCTGAGAAGACAAATCCTAAATCTAAAGCTTCAGATGCTAAAAAATCTCCAAGGCCTAAGGAAAAAGGCATTGTGATCAAGGAAAGGTCAATTTCTGAGGCTTCAAAGCCCAAGACAAGATCACATGTTGAAATTGATCCCAAAGCAAAAGGGAAAGCAAAGATTGATGAATCAACAAAGAAGCAGAAAATGAAGATTCCTCAAATTCTGATGAATCCTATGTGCAAGATGGTTTAAGTCTTTGATGATACTGCTGCTGAAGATGAAACTGTTGAAACTCTGAAAAGAAGAAAGATGCATGACAGAAGTATCTAAGACAACCTCTGACATAGCTCAAGTTTTTCAGAGTGAAGATATTTCAAAACAGCAAGCTACAGATGAAACAGCAAATCCTGACAAATTCATCAAGACAACAACCTCTGACAGAGCTCAAGTTGATTTGAACAAGATGACAATTGTTGATAAGAAGAAACTCCTTTGGAAAGATGTTAAACCATCGATCCTAAGAAAAGTCAACTGATATCTGATTTCTTGACTATTGGATTGAATGCCAGAGAAGCAAGAGACAGATCTGGGTTAGGATCAAACCAAGCCAAGAAGAAAACAGGAGTTGAAGTAACTATCAAAGATCCATTTTTATTAACTGACAAACCACTTGAGGAGGTTAAACAGAAACACCTTGATAAGGTTATATCTGTTCAAGTGGTAATGGATACTCATGATAAGAAAAACCTAAAGGAAAAGCTGATTCTATTTCTTAAAGATGGAAGAACATACAGAATGTCAGAATCAGATGTGTTGAACAAATATCTTAAAGAACTTCAATTCATTCTTTCGGAGATAAAGTCTAAGGTTACCATAAGATGATCAAATTTCATAATGAAGACCATAAGGGATAAAGCCAGAATTTCTGGATCAAAAGCTTCTGAATACATTCCAAAAATCACTGAGGATGATGGAATAGAAATTCTTATGAGGAAGAATTATGCTAAGGTAGAAGTAATTCTGAAAGGAAGATGCTTATGGTACAATGAAGACTCTTCACATCCCAGAGTTATCAGACTTGGAGATGGACTTGAAAGAACATCAATTCTTGCACTCAGAGCAGCCATTTATCAGATTGGTGATAATGAAGATGAAGATCTGATGCAAGTCAAAGCACAGTTAGTTGAAGTTCTGAGAAATATTGAGGACAAGCTGGTAACAGACTTTACAAGAAATCACTTTGGATTTAGATTGATCCAGTGATATTGGTAAAGCTACATATACTGTAAGTTGTATTTAGCTGTTTAAAATAATATCTCATTGCATTTGTACTTAAATGTTTTTGATATCATCAAATCTATTAACTTGTATATTTTTCATATTTTACAAGTTGGGGGAGATTGTTAGATATATTTGTGATGTCATGTCAAATCTGATTTGTTTAGTTTTAGAACTTAACTGGAAATCAGAACTTAAGTGCGGATACACTTCAGGGATGAAAAGCGACTGATTTACAGGAGAGGATCAGGATTAAACAAATAAAGATATGCATGGAGAGTTGGATGACTAAAGGACTACAGAATATAATATCGGATTGATATATTTTAGGAAGAGATATATTTCATATCAATTAGAAGATATCTTGTAACTGTGTACTATATAAACACAGCTTAGGGTTTACACTATAAGTGTTATCATTCACGAGAAGATTATTCATTGTTACCCTAGCAGCTCTTAGTGATATCATACATCACTGAGAGAGTAGATTAAACCTACTGTAACAGAGTTTGATATATTGAATAAACTTGTTTTATATTACATACTTGTGTTCATAATCGAATTGATTGTAGATACTATATTCAACCCTCTTCTATAGTATCATTGAGGCCTAACAATTATGAACTGCCTTGGTAATATGCGATTACTTACGACTCCAGCGATACTAGTTAGTTGCGACCTCAGCTGCTCTTGTATGTTGCCTTGTTTTTTTTAATCATCTCTTAACTTGCGACTCCTACTAAATTTGTTTTGTTTCTTGCGACTACAGGATGAGACATTTAGTTGTGACCCAAATGTCCCTTGTAGCTTACTTAGAAAAAAACATACTCAATGTTGTTGTTGTTGTTGTCCAAGTAACTAATTTTCCCGCACATGCAACAAACCTCAAATATATTTCCTGCACATTGCTTCGTATCAACCAGGAGTAGGCAATTCGTGCGTCGAACACAGTTGCTGACCTCTCTTCATTTTTTGTTTGTCTGCACGTGACTTGTACCATGGTTGTTTCTTTTGTTTTGATTTGGCGCGTGTATTACATTCGAGACCAAGCCAATTTCTGCGCAATTATTAAGTAACTGAAGTTACCGAATTACACAAGAAATGGTAGCTAAATAACTGAGAAACTTGAAGCTAGAAAAGCAAGAAATCGGAGAAAAATAAATTTAAATTAGAAACTTTATTTACTAAAATTTAAGTAGTAAATTAATTTAGTTAAATTTATAAAATTAATTTATTTAAATTATGTTCATACAATAAACTTATTTAAATTAAATTTATAAAATAAATTTTCTAAATCAAACGTACAAAATAAATTTATGTAAATGAAAAAGTAGTAAAATAAATTTATTTAAGAATCCTGATTTGTGTATCAATCAATCAGCTCTGATACCAATTGTTAGGTTTTGAAGTATCGTAGAAGGGGGGTTGAATACGATACTCACTGAATTAAAAAATTCTTTCGAATCTTTTGCGGATATAAAAATTTAGTGTTCGGTTAGTGGTTATGTGTTCTTGAGGTGAGTAATGTTTGGAACAGTAAAATGAGGAATACAAGATATTCGGGAAAATATATATTCATATATAAATCCGCAAGGGTGTTGCTACACTCCGGTAAATAAATTAAGCGGCTACAATCTAAGAACAACAAAGTTCCTCGATACTACAAAGATCAACAAATTAAATCATATACAATGATCTAGCTTTTATTTGTCTAAGGATTTAATTACCAGATAACGATTCTAATGCCCCTAAGAATATACAAGAGTTAAACCGGGAATTATAACGTTTCTCCGATGAGAAGTTATACGGATATTCAAGGTGCTTGAGCTTCTGTGTAAATCTTTACTTCTTATTTTATCAGCTCTCTTTGTTGGAGAAGAAGATAAACAGAACAACTGATTCGTTTATTACTTCTGTTGCTTGAGTGTAGTCTTATATTCAATTGAAATATGTGGTCAAATATTAACCACACAAATCAATTGAATAAATCAATAAATTGTGGTTGAGTAGCTTGGGCTTGCTTACTTACGAACAGAGGGTATCAGCACTTAGTTTTTATTCCTACAAAAACTTAATTGCGACCAGAAGGAGGATTTTGGCACTTAAAAATTATTCCACAAGCTTTTACTCGTGACCACAGGAAGGAAGGTTTTTTGCCTTAGATTATTTTGCAAGCCTCAAGTTACTTGCGACCAAGTAACTCTAGTGAGTTACTTGTGACCTTCCTACTTTACAATTACAAAACTTGTACTTAACCAAAAACAAGGCTCCCTGATTTCCTTTCCTTTTCCTTTTCCTTTTCTTTTTCCTTTTTTTGTTTTATTTTTGTTTTCGTTTTTGTTTTCTTTTTCTTGTTTTTCTTTTTTGTTTTCTTTTTTGTTTTGTTTTCTTTTTATTTAAGTTTAAATTGTAACTAAATTAAGTTATAAAATAAACTTAAATATACCTTATATAAATAAACTAATTTAGACTTATATTTAAAGTTTATAAAATAAATCATTTTAAGTATATTAAATAAATTTTATTAAAGTCCATTTAATAAATTTATTTAAGTTAACAATTAAACTTTAAACTAGGCCAATCCCTCGAGTTGTTTAGCTGTATACCCCGCGCACCTCTTCTCATACTTTAACAGATAAACGTTCAATCCAAGTACGTTCCTCAACTTAACAATTCTTCTAAAAATAATACCCAAATTCCTTTCACGAGCAGTGCAACAGGTCTGGTTCACAGACAACTAACTTCGATTCAGGTCTTCGTATTAGAGCCTTGATTATATTGTTAAGCTTGTAATAGCTTTATCGCTTCAGACACTGACTGTCAATAAACAAATATACTATCACTGAAATCCTTTCTGGTACTTTAGATAACGTCTTCATTGCTACTACAATCTTGAATACTTAATTCACTATTCTTCACTGACGCTAGAATATATAAATGAAATCCTGTCAGTGAGTATAACTTTGATACTGCAGCTCTGTTCTTTAACCTTTGTCTATACCATGTCTTCAATTCATTATATTTCTATGCTTCGAACACTGTCTATCTTCAATTAATTCCAATACACTGAAATCATCTGGTAGTACTTATATGTGGCGCCCTCCAAACCCGGGTCAGGAGTTTGGGGTCCACATACACACCTTATTTATAACCTGCTTATAACAATAATAAAGATAATAATAATACGCAATGACCCTACTTACCAACTACCATGGATCGCAACAGGTTAAAGTATGCACACAAGACAAACACATCTACTTATATTACAAACCGTTCAAATCCCAACTATTTCAAACTCAGAACTGAGTATTAAACATTATTACAAACTTTTACAAACTCAAATTATCCAAAAAGAAGCCTACTAGCTCAGCTCAATCAACCTGAACCCCTAGCTCTCGCGCTGGACTGGGGATCCTCGGTACCAACCGGTTCCTTCTTAACTGGAAAAGAACAGAAACAATATCGCACAAATGAGCTAACTAGCTCAGCAAGTCACAATGCCAAAACTGAGAATAATGATCATCAGGTGAACATGGTTATGATATCAAGTGAACAATGGATTATGATTTAGAATTGGATATTATATTTTTATGTTAAAAACCAAGGTTAGGCTGCTGATCAGTCACGCACTAACCCCGAGCAAAGCACACAACACTACTCTAACTATTGGATCCAAGGCACACATTGGCCTAACTTGACCATTATATGGTCTGACCACGAATCTGGTCCATAATTTTATAAAAACAATCCAATTCTAACATAATAACAGGATAAGCAATAATAAACCATAACCAGAATCATTAACAATATTTGACGTTCCATAATGAAATGGTTTTAATCTGCATAAGGATCAAAAGAGCATTTTCAAAGTTTGGATGCTAGGTAATGAAAGAATTAGATAACAATGAATCAATGTTTCAGGGTTTCAAGGATTTGGTCTTTCAAAGCATAAATACAATGGTTTGAATGCGTAAGCAATCTGGATCAGGGTTTGATATATAGTTTGTATATATTTGTGGAGTAGTATCGTATATTTGAGGTTCATAATTGGGTATACAACAATTGATGGTCTAAAAAGAATCAGGTTTACGGCTCAAGATCAATAACTTGGAGTTAAGGTTTAGGGTTCAGTGCTTCAAAGCACTTGCAATATAAAACAGGAATATCAATCACGACAATATCTCGAGAAAGTTCAGAACACTTGCCTGGTATTAGCTTACTACACTGCACTCGCTTCCAATCACAATCGTCTTACTCCTCAACTACCTGTTTCCCTTTCCTACGTCTTGCCTCTTCTGCTCACATATCATAAGCATCTATCAATATTCAACTCATATGATTTTATTCAACATATACTTCTATTTTCCCTTCGTTTTACCCAAATCCGATTAACGGATTGAAAGTTACGCAATAAACAAGTAAATATCGAATACACAGACCGATAGTCAATCAATAAGTCGTATATAACACATAGCATGTCACATAATCAATAATATATCATTTATAACTAAGTTTCGGGTCATAAACAAGCTTTCTGGTGTTTAAAATGATTTTTAAAACATTTTTCGGAATTAAAACTGGTCGTTGGATCAATTTTGGAGAAACAAACAGGGTTCGGTTGGCCAATTCTGGCTTCGAAACAATTTTATAATAATTATCGAGCCTTGAAAATAATTTAGAATAATATTTTAAAGCTCGAAACTATTTTTTGGAATTTTTAAATCATTTTTAAATAATTAAATCTAATTAAATAATTAATTAAAATCAATTAATAATAATTAAATCAATTAATCAATTAATTTTCATATTAATTGAACAATTAATGAATTTAAAATTAACTGAAATTAATTAACTAATTAATTCAGATTTATTTTTGAATTAAAAATAATTTTCGAAATTAAAATAATAATTTTTGGAATTTTCAGAAATTAAAATCGAATTTTGATAATAAAAATAAATAGGAAATATGATTTTTGAATATTTTTAAAACAGGAATCCAAAATTTGCAAGTCCTGGAAACCTCAGGGACCTAACTTCATCGTTTTTAAAACTACAGGTACTAAACTGCAATTTTACAGGGGGGGTCGCCGGAAAACTTCGGGGATGGCCGGAGAATACGTTCCTGGCATCCTCAGCCCACCACAAGCTCCAGATATGATCTTCAGGCAACCAGGAATTGATTCATGCAATCAAAACACAACAATCATCCCTGTTCTGGCCGGAAAATGGCCAAGAACATCGCCGGTTTCCAGCGAACTTCAGAAATCTACAAAACACAACTCCCTTCGATTCACTAATCCTCTGTTCACGAGCTATATACCAATTGATTGCAAATTTCATAAGGAACAAAATCCACTATAAATCAACAGCTAATAACCCCTAAATCAAAAACCCCCAAATTTGAATTGAAAACATTCATACGGGTTATAAACCCTAATTTCAAAATTCGAAAATTAAACCCACTTTTGAGCATGTTATTGAACTCCAAATCAGACGTATGACATATGAAAATCATCAGGAAAACAAGCTCTACAACATCCAATCATCAAATCATACAAACAATCATCCGAACAAAAATTCATATTTTTAGTAAAATTAATTCGAAAATAAATAAAAATATAGAAAATAAACCTTGATATCTGCAGGTGTATGGATCACAGAATCTGATAGAGCTCTTCAAGACCTTCAAATCGGTTACTCGAGCTTTCCAAACAAAGATCAATAACACCTCCAAAAGTTGGTTTGATTCTTGGAAAATTATATGAATATAAGATTTTTCTCTGAAAAATTATATAATTATCTGTCTGCAAATGATTTTGATACGAAATAAAATACGGAAAAAGGCTATTTATATTTACGGAAAATTAGTATCCCGTTGGATCATTCCGGATATAAAACGGTACGTTTATTTATAAAAACTGATCCAAACGGTATCGGTTTTCGGGATAATTATCCAAATCAGTACAATTTGTACTGCGGTCTTGGTCTCAGCGCCTGGTTACACATACTACGAGGTAATAATTGGGATAGTTTAATAAAAAGCTCCCGTTTATCAAAAATACGAGTTTTATTGATTTACAGAAACGAATATTGTATCGAAAATGTTGCGCCGGGACCCGCGCAGGACAAATCGTACGCCGGATCGAAAAAGTCGAAACATGGAATATGCTCGGAATATTACAATTAGGTTAGGAAGGAGTTCTCGGAAGAGTTTCGGGTTCCAAAAATGTAACAACGGATGACGTCGGTTGGTTCCCGTTTTTATAAAATAGATTTTAAATACTCGAAAAAAGATTTTATAAATTTCATATGATCCTTATAAATCCATAAATCAACATAAAAATAATTAGGAAGATATGACAATTATCTATATTTTATTTTGGACATAAAAAAATTAAAATACTCAATTAATAATATTTTCAAACATCCAAACACATTTAACACTTAACAATTAATTCACATAATGGATACAAAACACATATATTATTTATTTATTAACAAAAATAATTACACGATATATCCCGGATATTACATCCTCCCCCCTTAAAAGGATTATGTCCTAAGAATCTCCTAAGAAAACAAATGAGGGTACTTTTCTCTCATATCACTTTCTAACTCCCAGGTTGACTCTTCAACCTTTGGGTTTCTCCATAATACTCTTACTAGCTTTACCACTTTATTCCTTAATACCTTCTCTCTTTTTTCTAAGATCTCTATCGGACTCTCTACATATGACAAATCTGCCTGAAGCTCTATTGGCTCATATTCTATTACATGCCTGGAGTCTGGATTATATTTCTTAAGCATAGATACGTGAAAAACATTATGAATGTGCTCCATGTGCGGAGGTAACGCCAACTCGTAAGCTACTTTGCCAACGCGCTTTAGAATCTCAAAAGGTCCGACATATCTTGGGCTCAGCTTTCCTTTCTTTCCAAATCTCGTTAGTCCTTTCCACGGTTATACTTTCAGTAGTACCAAGTTTCCTTCTTCAAATTCCATGCCTTTCCTTGACTGGTCTACATATTTTCTTTGACGGTCTTGTGCTGCTATCAATCTTTTCTGGATTACTTCAACAACTTCCTTTGTCTGCTGCACCAATTCAGGTCCAAGTATTTTGTGTTCTCCTACTTCGTCCCAATACACTGGAAATCTATATTTACGTCCATAAAGGGCTTCATAGGGTGGCATCCCAATACTGGCATGATAACTGTTGTTATAAGCAAACTCTACCAGAGGTAAATGCTCGTCCCAACTTCCTTTAAAATCAATAGCACAAACACGCAACATGTCCTCGATTGTCTGGATCGTTCTTTCACTTTGGCCTTCCGTCTGGGGGTGATAAGCCGTACTCATATTTAATCTCGTTCCCAAACATTCTTTAAAACTTTTCCAAAATCTTGAATTAAACTTTGGGTCTCGATCAGATACGATAGACACGGGAACTCCATGACGAACTACAATTTCCTTCAGGTACATATGGACCAACTTGTCGAGTGAAAATCTTTCATTTATAGGCAGAAAATGAGCTGACTTGGTAAGTCTATCCACTATAACCCAAATGGCATCATGATTAGCCCTTGTTCTTGGTAATCCAACTATGAAATCCATGGCAATATGTTCCCACTTCCACTCTGGAATCTCCAATGGCTGTAGCAATCCACTTGGTCTTTGATGTTCGGCTTTAACTCTCTGACATGTATAACATCTGCTAACCCATTTCGCAATTTCCCTCTTCATATCTAGCCACCAATAATTTTCTTTTAAATCTCTGTACATCTTGGTACCTCCTGGATGGATTGAATACCTTGAATTATGAGCTTCCTGTAAAATTTCATTATTCAGCTCCGTCACCGGTGGAATCCAAATTCTTGAAGAAAACCTAAGAATACCTTGATCATCCTTCTGCGTGCACAATTCCTCACCTACCAAACAATTTATATCTTGATCCATTACATCTTCCTGACACCTCTTTATTTTCTCCAACAACTCCGGCTGAAAAGTCATATTGTACCTTTTAATTCGTTAGGCCTGCAAACTTTAATCTACAATTCCAGTTTCTGAAATTCCTTATATATTTCTTCAGGTACTGATAACACATTTAACTTTTCCTTCCGACTTAACGCGTCTGCTATAACGTTCGCTTTACCGGGATGATAATTAATCGAGCAGTCGTAATCCTTGATCAATTCTAACCATCCCCTTTGCCTCATATTAAGTTCCTTATGTGTGAATATGTACTTTAAGCTTTTGTGATCCGTGAAAATCTCGCACTTTTCTCCGTACAGATAATGTCTCCAAATCTTCAAAGCGAAAACTATGGCTGCTAGCTCCAATTCATGGGTAGGATACTTCTGTTCGTGTGGTTTCAATTGCCTTGACGCATACGCAATCACCTTATCGTGCTGCATTAAAACACATCCTAGTCCTTTGTGAGAAGCATCGCTATAAATTACGAAATTCCTTTGATCGTCCGGAAGTGACAAAACAGGTGTCGTGATTAATCTTCACTTTAATTCCTGAAAACTTTCTTCGCACTTGTTGTTCCATATAAACTTTTCATTCTTCCGTGTAAGCTTTGTCAATGATGTTGCAATCCTTGAAAAATTTTGAACGAACCGACGATAAAATCCGGCTAATCCCAAGAAACTTCTTACCTCAGTGGGTGTTCTCGGTCTTTCCCAATTTGTAATTGCCTCGATCTTTGCTGGGTCCACTTTGATCCCTTCATTACTAACTATGTGTCCTAAGAACTGAACTTCATGTAGCCAAAACTCACACTTCGAGAATTTAACATATAACTTCTTTTTCCTTAAAATCTCCGAAGCTGTTCTCAAATGTTTCACATGATCCTCTTCCATTTTTGAATAAATTAAAATATCATCTATAAACACATTAACGAACTTGTCCAAATATTCCTTAAAAATTCTATTCATCAAGTCCATAAACGCTGTCGGGGCATTGGTTAATCCAAAAGACATCACTAGAAATTCGTAATGTCCATACCTTGTTCTAAAACTGTCTTTGGTATATCTTTTGGCTTGATCTTCAGTTGATGATATCCCGATCTTAAATCAATTTTGGAGAAAAACTTGGCTCCTTTCAATTGGTCAAACAAATCGTCAATTCTGGGTAACGGATACTTGTTCTTGATTGTAAGCTTGTTGAGCTCCCTATAGTTGATACACAGTCTTATGCTTCCATCTTTCTTCTTGACAAATAATACCGGGGCTCCCCACGGGGATACACTGGGTCTGATTACTCCTTTCTCTAACAGCTCTTGTAATTGCTTCGCTAGCTCTTTCATCTCAACAGGCGCCATCCTATACGGGGCCTTGGATACTGGTTCTGTTCCAGGTGCTAAGTCGATTGCAAACTCAATTTCTCTATCTGGAGGAAGTCCTGGTAACTCGTCAGGAAAAACACGTCTGGAAATTCATTCACTACTGGAATATCTTCAAGTTTTGCTGGCTCCTGAATTCTGTCAATCACATATGCTACGAAATGCTCGCATCCTTGTCATAATAACTTCTTGGCTTGAATCATCATTTTCTTTCATCTGGCGTTTTCACCATTACCTTCTTATTTCGACAATCTATCTGGGCATCGTGCTTAGATAACCAATTCATCCCTAATATAACGTCAAACTCCCCTAACTTTAATGGTATCAAATCTACACAAAATTTACTACCAGAAATCTCAATCTCACAATTCCCACAAACTTGATTAACAGATATTTGTTCTTGATTTGCCAATTCCACAGTCATTATTTCATTTAAATACTCAACTGGACAATTTAACTTACTAACAAAATCTTGTGAAACAAACGATCGAGTTGCTCCCGAATCTATTAACACTTTGGCACATAAAGAATTCACATTAAGCGTACATGCCACGACATCTGTATCTTGGATAGCATCCTTCACAGACAAGTCAAAAACTCTAGCCCTTGAAGTCTCATTCACTGCTGGGGTAGATCCCATAATCCTCAATGCATTACTGATTGGGTCTGGTGTCTTGCAATCCCTGGCTATATGTCCTGGTTTCCCATATTTAAAGCACGTAAATCCAATGGCTGGAACCTTCACTGCTGGATTCTAGATAAGCTGATCCTTATTTGCTGACTCTCTTGCTGGCTGACTTCGGCACTCCCTCGAATAGTGCCCTTTCTGGTTGCACTTGAAACAAACTATATTCAACTTATTACAAACTCCCCCATGCTTCTTCCCACATACTTGACAATCTGTAAAAGTTAATCTCAACTGATTTGGATGATTCGCATTAACTGGACGGTTGCCCTGGCTTCCGTCGCCTATATTTTGTCTCTTGAAATTAAAATTCCTCCCTGGCTGAAACTTGCCCTTCTTAAAATTTGGAAACTTCCCTAGTTGTGACTGACCTTCATTCCCTTTAAATTTCCTTTTCTTGCTTTCCTTTTCCTTCTGGAACATCTCACTCTCTGTCTCTGCGATCATAGCCTTTTGTACCACTCCTGCATAGGTATCCAATTCAAAAATGGCTACCTTCCCTCTGATCCATGGTTTCAAACCTTGCTGGAATCTTTTAGCTTTCTTCCTGTCAGTATCCATATACGACGGCACATACCTTGACAATTCTTCAAACTTACTCTCATAATCTGCCACCGACATATTCCCTTGCTTTAATTCTAAAAACTTCAGCTCCATCTGATCTTGGACAAACTGAGGAAAATACTTTTCTAAAAACAATTCCTTAAACCTCTCCCAAGTAATAACATATGTACCTTCTAATGTCTTCACCATCTCCCACCAATAGGTGGCCTCATTCTTCAGATAGTAACTTGCAAACTCAACCTTCTGTTCTTCCTTTACTTTTACTAAGGAAAATGCCTTCTCTATTTCCTTTAACCAAACATTTGCTTCAATCGGCTCTAATGAACCCTTGAATTTTGGTGGGTTTACTGCCTGAAAAGTTTTGAAAGTTACATGGGGATTGGTCTGTCTTTGTTGTTGTTGTGCCAGGTGAACTGTTTGTTGGGCCAAGATTTGAAGAATATGGGCTATTGCTGGGTCCATGGGTCCTAGGTTCACATTTGGATTTGTATCATCTTGGTTGTTATTGTTCTTGGTTTCTTCATTCTGGGTGTTGGTGCGGGTATTTCTTCTAGGAGGCATTTTTCTGTAAAGAATCAAACAACTTATTTAGCTTTTAAACCAAATTCTTTGTAGAAAAGAAAAGTTTTGTAAAACAGAAATATCTCCTTTTTGAAAATAGTTATAACTAAGTAAATTGCATGCTTCTTTATAGAATATAAACAGTTATGAAAAACAGGGTACATGGTATCACAGGGGTATAACTGGTGCAATAAATAAGGTAAAGTAAAACAGGTGCAATAAAGTAAATGACAGTGCTGGAAAGGCAAAAGGTACTGATATATATAGATCAAAAGTTTTAGGTAGTACAAGCGTAAAGACGCTTCGGAAGTAAGAGCAAAAGGGTACAACAACCTACTCACTAGTCAGCATAGCTAGTTTATAAATACAACTCAAAAGTCTACTAATACACACTACACACTACTGTACATACTACATAACCATCACAATACTAGTCAGCATCTCCATCTCTGGATCTTTGACTCAACTCCAAGGAAACTCTGGTCCTGCCAGCCTCTCAAAGTCCTCCATCACCTCAGTAGCCCAGCCCATCAGTGCATCAGGGCCTCTGCCGGGTAGTGTAGCTCCATGTAGCCTAGCCTCAAGAACCCTCCGTGTCACATGAATCTCCTCTCGAAGCTCCCTCACACCACGATCAACATCAGTAGTCCTAATGATATGCTGTAGCTCTCTGATCTGGGCCAACAAGGAATCACGCTCCAATAGAAGAGCCTCATACCGGTAGTAAGGAACAGGGGGTAATGTAGACTGGAATGGGGCACTCGCAACTGAATGCCCAGTGGAAACTGAATCAGCTGGTGGGGGTCCTCTGACACGTGGCCTCATTCCTGGGGGTGGAATAGCCTGTAGTGGTACGGGCTGCAACACAGGTGGAGGTAGTATAGCCAACACTGATGGAATAACAGGACGTGGATCCGAAGACGGTACTCCAACTGAAGGCTCTGAGTGATCAGCTGATACGGGAATAAAAGAGTCGGCCATCACTGTTATCTGAAATTATATCGTAATATAAGAAACTTGAACCATAACGTGAATTACACTAATACCTTTTATAGCAAAGCACTCAACCTCTCGATGTTCTATCTTTCTATTCCTTACTTCTAATCCTAACCCTCTATACCTATTCCCGTCAACCTAGGCTTTTGTCAATGACTTATAACCTGTAGCTCTGATACCAAACATGTGGCGCCCTCCAAACCCGGGTCAGAAGTTTGGGGTCCACATACACACCTTATTTATAACCTGTTTATAACAATAATAAAGATAATAATAATACACAATGACCCTACTTACCAACTACCATGGATCGCAACTGGTTAAAATATGCACACAAGCCAAACACATCTACTTATATTACAAACCGTTCAAATCCCAACTATTCCAAACTCAGAACTGAGTATTAAACATTATTATAAACTTTCACAAACTCAAATTATCCCCAAAAAAGCCTACTAGCTCAGCTCAATCAACCTGAACCCCTAGCTCTCGCGCTGGACTGGGGATCCTCGGTACCAACCGGTTCCTTCTTAACTGGAAAAGAACAGAAACAATATCGCACAAATGAGCTAACTAGCTCAGCAAGTCACAATGCCAAAACTGAGAATAATGATCATCAGGTGAACATGGTTATGATATCAAGTGAACAATGGATTATGATTTAGAATTGGATATTATATTTTCATGTTAAAAACCAAGGTTAGGCTGCTGATCAGTCACGCGCTAAACCCGAGCAAAGCACACAGCACTGCTCTAACTATTGGATCCAAGGCACACATTGGCCTAACTTGACCATTATATGGTCTGACCATGAATCTGTTCCACAATTTTATAAAAATAATCCAATTCTAACATAATAACAGGATAAGCAATAATAAACAATAACCAGAATCATTAACAACATTTGACGTTCCATAATGAAATGGTTTTAATCTCCATAAGGATCAAAAGAGCATTTTCAAAGTTTGGATGCTAGGTAATGAAAGAATTGGATAACAATGAATCAATGTTTCAGGGTTTCAAGGATTTGGTTTTTCAAAGCATAAATACAATGGTTTGAATGCGTAAGCAATCTGGATCAGGGTTTGATATGTAGTTTGTATATATTTGTGGAGTAGTATCGTATATTTGAGGTTCATAATTGGGTATACAACAATTATTTGTCTAAAAATATCAGGTTTACGGCTCAAGATCAATAACTTGGAGTTAAGGTTTAGGGTTCAGTGCTTCAAAGCACTTGCAATATAAAACAGGAATATCAATCACGACAATATCTCGAGAAAGTTCAGAACACTTGCCTGGTATTAGCTTACTACACTGCACTCGCTTCCAATCACAATCGTCTTACTCCTCAACTACCTGTTTCTCTTTCCTACGTCTTGCCTCTTCTGCTCACATATCATAAGCATCTATCAATATTCAACTCATATGATTCTATTCGACACATACTTCTATTTACCCTTCGTTTTACCCAAATCCGATTAACGGATTGAAAGTTACGCAATAAACAAGTAAATATCGAATACACAGACCGATAGTCAATCAATAAGTCGTATATAACACATAGCACGTCACATAATCAATAATATATCATTTATAACTAAGTTTCGGGTCATAAACAAGCTTTCTGGTGTTTAAAATAATTTTTAAAACATTTTTCGGAATAAAACGGGTCGTTGGATCAATTTTGGAGAAACAAACAGGGTTCGGTTGGCCAATTCTGGCTTCGAACCAATTTTATAATAATTATCGAGCCTTGAAAATAATTTAGAATAATATTTTAAAGCTCGAAACTATTTTTCGGAATTTTTAAATCATTTTTAAATAATTAAATCTAATTAAATAATTAATTAAAATCAATTAATAATTAATTAAATCAATTAATCAATTAATTTTTGAATTAATTGACCAATTAATGAATTAAAAATTAATTGAAATTAATTAACTAATTAATTCAGATTTATTTTTGAATTAAAAATAATTTTCAAAATTAGAATAATAATTTTTGGAATTTTCAGAAATTAAAATTGAATTTTTATAATAAAAATAAATAGGAAATATGATTTTTGAATATTTTAAAACAGGAATCCAAAATTTGCAAGTTCTGGAAACCTCAGGGACCTAACTTCATCGTTTTTAAAACTACAGGTACTAAACTGCAATTTTACAGAGGGGTCGCCGGAAAACTTCGGGGATGGCCGGAGAATACGTACCCGGCATCCTCACCCCACCACAAGCTCCAGATATGATCTTTAGGCAACCAGGAATTGATTCATGCAATCAAAACACAACAATCATCCCTGTTCTGGCCGGAAAATGGCCAAGAACATCGCCGATTTCCGGCGAACTTCGGAAATCTTCAAAACACAACTCCCTTCGATTCACTAATCCTCTGTTAACGAGCTATATACCAATCGATTGCAAATTTCATAAGGAACACAATCCACTATAAATCAACAGCTAATAACCCCTAAATCAAAAACCTCCCAAATTTGAATTGAAAACATTCATACGGGTTATAAACCCTAATTTCAAAATTCGAAAATTAAACCCACTTTTGAGCATGTTATTGAACTCCAAATCAGACGTATGACATATGAAAATCATCAGGAAAACAAGCTCTACAACATGCAATCATCAAATCATACAAACAATCATCCGAACAAAAATTCATATTTTAGTAAAATTAATTCGAAAATAAATAAAAATATAGAAAATAAACCTTGATTTTTGCAGGTGTATGGATCACAGAATCTGATAGATCTCTTCAAGACCTTCAAATCGGTTACTCAAGCTTTCCAAACAAAGATCAATAACACCTCCAAAAGTTGGTTTGATTCTTGGAAAATTATATGAATATAAGATTTTTCTCTGGAAAATTATATAATTATCTGTCTGCAAATGATTTTGATACGAAATAAAATACGGAAAAAGGCTATTTATATTTACGGAAAATTAGTATCCCGTTGGATCATTCCGGATAAAAAACGGTACATTTATTTATAAATACTGATCTAAACGGTATCGGTTTTCGGGATAATTATCCAAATCAGTACAATTTGTACTGCGGTCTTGGTATGAGCGCCTGGTTACAAGTACTACGAGGTGATAATTGGGATAGTTTAATAAAAAGCTCCCGTTTATCGAAAATACGAGTTTTATTGATTTACCGAAATGAATATTGTATCGAAAATGTTACGCCGGGACCCGCGCAGGACAAATAGTACGCCGGATCGGAAAAGTCGAAATATGGAATGTGCTCGGAATATTACAATTGGGTTAGGAAGGAGTTCTCGGAAGAGTTTCGGGTTCCAAAAACGTAACAACGGATGACGTCGGTTGGTTCCCGTTTTTATAAAATAGATTTTAAATACTCGGAAAAAGATTTTATAAATTTCATATGATTCTTATAAATCCATAAATCAACATAAAAATAATTAGGAAGATATGACAATTATCTATATTTTATTTTGGACATAAAAAAATTAAAATACTCAATTAATAATATTTTCAAACATCCAAACACATTTAACACTTAACAATTAATTCACATAATGGATACTAAACACATATATTAATTATTTATTAACAAAAATAATTACACGATATATCCCGGATATTACATTATACACTGAATCTGCGTCATTTCTGAAACCATGAAATTTTTTAACCTTTATTCTTCAATGAGGCATGATCATATTAATTAACTTCTTTCAATGACCTGTAAACAGACTTCAAGATTTCTTCTAATCTTTTGATTCTTTGTATTTGTCTTGTCTTCATTTCTTCTGATTTCTTGTGTAGGCGTAGTATTATTTACCTGTCATGTTCAAGTGTTGTTCTCGTGTTGAGTTATCACGTAACTGTTCATACAGCTACGCAGTCTCACCAACACAAACCCCTCCCATATTTCTTCTAGCTGAGAATGAAATATGTGTTGAACAAAATGCTTACTAGAAGTAAATTAGTTACGCAACTAATGTTTCATGTCTCATGCTTGAAATTATGAGTTTCGAGCTTTGGAAGCAACAAGAGCATAGTGATGTTTATGATGTGATTGAGCACCTTCATAGAATGTTTGAAGGATAGGATCGTCAAGAAAGATTTGACAATAATAAGGCACTATAAATTTGCATAAATAGGAGAATGAGATCCGACTGGACCGCATGTTCTAAAGATGTTCTAAAGATGATAGACATACATATCTTGATAACTTGGGTTTATAGATTGGTCTAGAGACTCATCTTGATTTGATCAAACAATCTTTGAACAACTTCTATTCTCAGTTTGTTATGAACAAAAATGAATGAGATAGATAAAACACCCACTTAGTTGTTAGGCATGTTTAGAATTGCTGAAAACAACATGGTAAAGGCATGAACTACGTCCATATTGATGGTGTACACATAGAATGCAAATGGTAAAGGAAATTGGACATGCAAGGTGAAGATTTGATCTTATTCTGTGCCAAACCAAAGTCCAATCCCAAAGGGATTTTGAAGCCTAATAGTGGTCTTTCTAAAGAAGACTATTGTCATTTTTATGGAAATAACTGATGATTGGATGTTAAACTGTCGAGCTTATTTAGAAGATCTAAAGAAGAAGACCGGCAATGATCAAGCTTCATGTATCGGGTTAGAATTTGAGCAAAAGTTGTTGCTCTAGTTGGAGGAAGTTGAGATATTGGTAAACTGTTACCACGTGCCTTCTTTTAGATGATACATATATCATTTCTTGTCAGGACAAGAAAGGTATTTTATTTTAATTAAATAAACAACAGTTGTTTATTCTATTTTAATGATAAGACTTATAATATTGCACAATTTATTACTGCCGGAATTTAAGTACTCGTAATTGAGTTGTATCTAGACAATAATGTGTAAATATTATAAACTTGCGTGAATATGTGCCAATTAAATATCTATGTGGCCCATGGCAGCAGAATATTATAAATCGATAAGCAAAGTATTTCATCTGGAATTTTGTGTGTGATTTTCAAGATATTATTGGTTGATGAAAACTACTTTTCAGAAATATATTTTCTTTAAAATTATTAAAGTGATTTCATTATATTTCTAAAATTCCAAGCTATTTTATAGTAAAATTCTTATAATTTATGTATTTATATTTTTATTTATAAAAGTCATTCTTTTAAATGATATTTGGAATTGTGAATAAATATTTGTTGATGACTAAATTTTCCTTGCATGCATTTGATCATCCAAAAGGAGAGAGGGACACTAATGTCATTCCAACCCTACTAACTTTTTTCTATTAACCAATTTTCTTGAATAACCTTGCATACAAAAACTTGGTTGTTTTGGAGGAAGGGTAACTTGGTCCTTACTCACTCCATTATCTAATTAACATATAAAAAAAACATAATAATATCAAGTGGAATCCTTCTAGAGGTCAAACAATCAACCAAGCCACTTTATTTCTCTCCCTCCTCTCTCTTTTCCCCTCTCTCGCCCGAACCAAACACACACACACACACTCAAATTTCATTCAGTCTTTCAAGATCCTAGTGTAATCTAACCCTCCAACCTTTGTTCAAGTTATATTTATATATTTTATGTAGAAATTTAAGTGTTTAAGTGTTGCATGCCTAGGTTATTTAACAACTCAAGTGGAAGACTTTGGTTCTTATGAACTTAAGGTCCAAACCATAGGATACATTATTTTTGGAGAAGGTAATGTTGTGTGAAGTGTTATACTCCCACCATTCCCCTCCTTATCATTCAGTACTGGCTTAAAAAGGAGCCGAATGGAGCTAAATTAAGTTGTTTTCTTTGCAATTAGTATAAAAATCATGTTTCCAAGCTTATCTCTTGATTTAAGTTCATGCATGTCAATGATCCCCATGTTTTCAAGTATTGCATGTTAGTATAAACTCATTCATGCCACGTTTTGTTTGACATATAATGATATAAATGCTTGCATATAAGTTTTAGGTTGTGATCTAAAGGTATTAGTAGAATACTATCAAGTTTAAATGATTTCATGGCTATATGTTCAAATTTGTGAGGTTTTAGTCTTGATATCGCTTTGCATGCACTAGTTAATAACTTACCTTGCTATATTAAAGTATGATAAGTTGTTAAGGGATCATAATTCGTGGGTATCATGACTTGGTTTGAAGTTAAAAATTCGAATATATGCATGTTAAATTCGAAAATGAAGTTAATTATCATGCATGCATAGTTATATTTATATATCATTGGTTATCATAATTTTTAGAGTATGGAATAATCTCTTCAGTAGATGGTATGTTGAATAAGAGGGAGTGTGATTTATTTTTGTTGATCCTTGTGGTGAAGTGTTTAGGGCCGAATGGGAGTAAGGAAGGAAGGGTAGTTTAGCTTGAGTGTTGAGTTGAAGTTTTGGTCAAAAGATTGGAGTGTTTTGAATGGGAATTTGTGAGGCCCTAGGAGGCCCAAGCTCCAGAATATTGATTCATATTATAGGCTTGAGTTCGGTAGCCTTAAGTTTAGGAAATGCTTTGGTTTTGGTGGGTGCATTGGTGTAAAACCGAGAGTAACCCAAAACAGAGACAGTTTTGGAGTTAGTGTGTTTAGGGTCCAATTTAGGATTGGTTTTGGGTAAGTAACCACGGTCCTTGATAGTTAAAGATGTATTGGAGTCTAGAAAAGCTAAGTAATCCAATAGAACCAACCTTAGAGCAAGATTAAGGGGTTTTAAGTTGGGTAAAATAGGGCAGTTTGCAAAATTGCAATATGCAGAATTGTGTCAACTTCATAAGAAGCCATAGGTGAGCCCAAGTGAGGCCTTAGTGTCAAAACAAGTTTGGGAGTTATTTTTATGAGTAAGGACTTAGGAAAAGTCATATTTTAGTGAATGCACTAAATATAAAGGTTCGAATTTTCCAAGGCACACAAGGTGGTGCCGCATGGTGCTCTCGGGAAGGTTAGGTTTATGTGAGGTGTTTGTGAGTTCAATTAGGTGAGGCCTTGGTGTGTCTTTTTATGTTTAAGATAGTTAAAGGTAATTAGAATGAAATGTGCTAAGAAGACTCAAAAGAATTGGATTTATAGTACTTAGGAATTTTAAGGTTTGGTGTCTAAGAATGAGGAATAACAAAGATCGAGTGGTCAATGGTAGAGTATCTTGAGATCATTCGATACTCGTATGATTATGTGAATTATGTGCCATGTTTCTATATGACTACTTATAATGATATGTGATTATGTGCATTAAGTGGTTATGTGATAGAGATGCATGGTAATAAGTGAATTCGTGCATATGTGTTGCATTAGAGTCGAATAGTATAAGAGTCATTCAAGTTGTGTATAGAACTTTTAGTAATGAGGTTGTATATATGTGTAGGTTCAAGAGAAGATATGTGCATATATGTGCATATGGGAGCTTAAGGTTGCTTTTGTATAGCTAAAGTCGTTAGGAGAGGCAAGTGCACCTCCCCTTCATAACTTATTTTATGCAAGTGGCTCTCTTTCGTAACTCATTTTATGCAAGTATTCTACTTTCCAACTTATTGTCATTGCAAGTGTTTCTATTTTATGCAAGTCTCTCAACACTATCGTTCGTGATTCCAACTTTATTTCCACAAGGAAATTTGTATATTGATCAAAGCTTTTACATTGACATATGCAACTGTTTTGCCTTAACCTATTGATTATTGATATACTTCCTTCAATACTTTCTTCCTTAATCATTGGACCTTATGTTACCATGAATATGATTCTTGATATTGTGAATTATGCATGATTAGTTCCTACTTTCGAACTTTTGATTTATAATCGTAATTCTATTGTCTAGAATCCCTTGAAAATGGAACAATTGATATCCTTGTCTAGAATCTTTGTAAATTCCCTCTGGCATCAGTTTTATAAATGAAAATTTCTTAAAAGAGATTTTCAAAACAAAAGAAATATTTTGTGAGATTAGTGAACTGGACTAAGACGCAAGTCCCTTTCACTAAATGATATTAGGCTTAAAAGTTGCCTAGGGATCCCAATTAAAATTTGTTAGAACCCGGCGGGGTTCGGGATTACTTTGCGGCTGAAATGATTTTTCAGCAATTATTTGATTTGAAAATGATTTTGACTTGAATAATGATGCCATCCACCCCAACTTCGAATTTTGAATTGCTATATTGTTAAATTATGTCTTATTATATATCTTGTTGAGCATTTGGCTCACTTCTTGCTATTTGTTCATATTATTTCAGCTAGCAAGTATGGTTAGATTCAATATGACTGCTCGTAAGTCTACCGGTGGAGATGCTGAGGCTTATATGAGAGCTCAGGTAGTATAGCCAGCGATCGTGTGAGGACCGGTAGCTATGTAAAAGTTGTAGTAGTGGATAGTGTTGGACTATTCAAACAAAGAACCTTTGCGATCTTGTATTATGTTGTGGGCAGCCGTTTGTAATAATTTATATTTCTCAGTTGTTATCTTTTGGTTTTATTTCCGGGCTGCCACAGGTTTTGGTATCAAAGCTAAGGTTTAGGGTCCCTGAACAGTCCAAATAGGTTATAGGATATATATATATAGGAAATACGAGAGACTAGGTAGATATTATTCAAGTAAGTCATTAATATTTCCCCTCGTATATATATATATATATATATTGTTCTTGGCAAAGGATGCATTTGTCCTCGTCCTCGGCGCCATCCGACATTATTGCTTTCTCCATGTATGCTGATTGAGGCTTTAGTTCGATAGGCTTCAAGGGAAGTATGATGAACTTATAATGCGACTGGATGTAGCTTTTCCGGATGATACTCGCCTCAAAGAGGAACCTAAGATACAGTTGATTGTGAGACTTGAGTCCTTGACGCAGTTTGTTAACACCAAGCTCGGGAAGATGCCAGCACACCGCAACCGCAGCAGCCAGTATACCATCCAGATGGTAGCAGATGAAGGTACTTCAAGGGATGTGGTGGGAAGAGATTCCAGTAGCTCGAGATGATAACGAGGAGATTTAAAAGGATGACCGTTAGGCCGAACTAGGAGCCAGATTTCTTATTTCCTTTCGAGTTGGCTATCTTTTATGTTATTGTATCTTTCGGACCTATGTGGTTTTATTATGTCCCTTTCAGAACTATGATGTTGCCTTTTAAATTCAGACCTTATTCGATTATGATAACCCTGTTTCAATGATTATGCACTATCGTTCTATTTCAGTTTCACTCTCGTTTCTATATCTAGAACAGTATACCACCTTTATTGCTAATAATCAAGATCTGAATGCATGTGATCACCTTAACTTCGTAACACCCTAATTTTGAAATAATTGCAATATTCACAACCGTTTTGTTATACCTTTTATTTCAGAATCATGCCACCTAAAAAGATGAAGTAACCCAGTACTTCTACTACAACCACAATAGATCCCAATATCCTTCGAATATTGGAAACTTTGAAATAACAAACCAATGCAATAGCTCAGCAACAACAAACTCTTCAACAACAATTCCAACAACAACAATTTCGAATCCCATAAAATCATGATCAACACCAACATCAATCAGATCCACCAGTACCACCTCAACCAGTTGTGACTTTTAAAGCTTTTCATAATATGAACCCTCCATCTTTTCATGATACCACTGATCCAGTTGTAGCCAACACATGGATAAGAGAGATGGACGAGCATTTGAGTTAGTTCAACTAGGAGAAGAACATAAGATGGTATATGCTAGTTATTTCCTGAAAGGTGAAGTTATCTATTGGTGGGATTCAGTTCGAGCTTTGGAGGAAACTCAAACGAGCATGGGAGTGATTCAAGGAACTATTTCTGTAGAAGTATTATCCTAAGTATATGTAGAATCAAATAGAGATAAAATTTCTGGAATTGAAGAAGTATGACTGTCTTAGAATATGAGAAGAAGTTTACAGAGTTATCAGGTTTATGACGAAGTATGTGAATACTGAGGAAGAGAAGGCTAAGAGGTTTCAGCAGGGCCTTGAATATTGGATTCGAGATAGGGTGTCGATGTTTGAGATTGGTACTTATGCAGGAGTAGTGTAGAAGGCAACTTTTATTGAGAGTAAAGAAGTGCAATCTAGGATGGATAGAGATAATGAGAAAAAGAAGATGTCTTTCCGCGAAGATAGATCAGGATCCGGGAATCCGCAAAACAGAGATGTGAAGAGGATTGAGTTCCACAAGGGTGGAAATTCTCAAAGGAAATGAGAGACAAACAGAAGGCGGGAGAACCAAGGGAGTTATCAGCATAATCAGGGCCAAGCAAGGGAGAATAGGCCGCCAAGGGTTGAATGTAAGCATTGTGGAAAGAAGCATCCAGGAGTTTGCAACAAGATTAATATGACATGTCATCGGTGCAATCAGAAGGGCCATTTGGCTAATGAATGTAAAGATTAGAAGATGGAAGTTTCATGCTTCAAGTGTGGGAAGCCAGGATACATGGCTAGAGAGTGCAAATCGGCAGGACCAATCAGGATTATGATGAGCGTAGAAACCACCAGTTCGACTATACCATCTAATGTATCGGCTTTACCTCCACCATCTGAACCAGTTCCACAAGCGGCCGCAAGAACTTTTAACTTGAAAATGAAGGATGTACTTCAGAATTCAGAAGTGATAGCAGGTAAGCTTTCTGTAAATGACATGGAAGCTAAAGTATTGATTGATTCGGGAGCTACAAGATCTTTTATATCTGAAACTTTTGTTGATAGACTAGGATGTGATAGAAGTACTATGAAGGAAGTAATGAATATGGTAATTGCTAATCAGGAGAAGGTACTTGTAAGTCAATTCTGCCCAAAGTGTGAGATCGATATCTCCGGGCATAAGTTCCCAGTTGACTTGGTACTCTTCAAGTTAGGAGAATTTGATATAATATTAGGAATGGATTGGTTAGGAAAGAATAATTCTCAGATAGATTGTAGATCTAAGAAGGTCTATTTATGAGCAGAAAGTGGAGAAAGGGTAATATTTAGAGGTCAGAGGCAAGGACAATTGTTTCTTACAATTGTTCAAACTAAAACGTTGCTTAGGAAAGGTTGTGAAGGGTTTCTAGCCTATGTACCTGCATACAAAGAAAAAAGTTCCCAGCTTAAAAGAGTTCCCAATGGTTAAGGAGTTTCCGGACGTGTTTTCAGAAGAGTTACCAGGAATACCGCCAGATCGACAAATTGAGTTCGAGATTAACCTTGCTCCGGGAGCAGAACCAGTTTTGAAGGCACCATAAGGCCCATAAATCAACATCTACTAAGCATACAAGCACTCTTCAATGAGGACCGGCTGAGCATAGAACAAACTGACCAATAATGCTCATGACATGGCTGTCCAGTATAGGTATCAACCCCTTACGCTTTGTACAACTCAAACAAGGTGCTCAAGCTTGAACTAAGTTGCCCGAAAGAATACAAAGTATAAACCTAACCAAGCAGACTAGGTGTTAAGCATAAAATGCCCTATAGCTAGAGCCCCAAACTTGAATTAAGCTAAGCAAAATTAGCTTGACAACACTCATTCAAGTTTAAGCACAATGATTCAACAACTACTAAGCATACAAGCACTCTTCATTGCGACCCAAAATGTCATGACAAGAACAAATAGGATCCAACTAAGATGCAGCCAACCCAAGCCCACTAAAAGTAGAAGAACCACTGAAAACCATCCAACAAACTATGATCACAGTTAGCCAAAATGAGCTCAACACAGCAGCATATAGTTTGATATAGACTAGGGCGTCTCCCTAGTCTATGTCAAACTGTAACCATCCAATTAGCAAGCAAAACCAAGTGAACAAAGTGACACAAGCTAATTCCAGTTGTTTAACATATACTAGGCATCCATGCACTCTTCAATGAAAACCAACAAAGATTAGCAAATAATCAGCCAATCCCAAGTAGTTTAGGTTGTCCAGTAAAAGCAACATCAACCCAATAATCTATGCCAAACTCAAATAAGGTGACAAGGCTTGAACTAAGTGTAGCATGGCGACTGTAAGGGCTGGGAATCCAAGAACCAAGCAGAGAGGATGTTTGAGCAGCACAACACAACAAACAGCCCAGTGCGAGAACTCAACAAACAGCATCACCAGATCTTCCTAATAAATTAAGTTGCTCAAGCTTGCATTTACCCAGGAACCAACTAATTTTGTTGAAGTAAGCAAACCCCAAACTGCAAGAGTGATGTTAACGCTGCCTTATAGCATGAACCCCAAGCTAGGTAACAGCCTTAGCACAAATAGCGAACAACATTCCCTCCAAGTGATAGCCTAGTGGTACAGCAGTACTAGGCATTCAAGCACTCTTTCATGCCTCCAAGAGGTTCTAACCGGGGTGACTTGAGGTAAGCAAAGAGGCCAGGAGGTTACAAGCACAAAAAATTTGTCCAGCGACCGAGAAAGAGGCATCCCAACGAAATAAAACAAACCCATCAAATAAATGTTAAGGTTGTTCTTCACCGAATTACAAGCAAATAACGAAAATAGGCTTGTAGATAGCTTGAAGGTAGCATGAAAGCAACTAGGAACCAGGCTGAAAAAGAAAGGGAATGGAAATGGGGGAGATTCGAAATAAATGGGGAATTGAAATTTGAAATTTTAATAGGCGGGATCCAAAAAAGGAAAGAAATTTTAATTTTGAAAAAATTCAGTTGGACGGGTTACCATCAATGGTAAAAAATGAAATTGAGTTTAAAAAGCAAATCTGAACTTGAAGTTTCAAACCAGCCATGAAGAAGATGAACCAATGAACCCAGAAAAGCTAAGAACAAAGCTTCAATCTGCAAATATGGCCTGAACCGTGAAGAAATTTCCATGGCTCGAGACCAAAGCTTCAAGAACAGATTTAAACTATTCAAAAAAAAGCTAAGAAAAGAGGAAAAGTTGAAAAAATCTCAAGAAACATGAAGCATATGCTTCGAACATTGCTGGGTAAGCAATGAATCAAAAGAAAATCAAGAACAGATCTTGATTTTTGAAAGAAAGTTGTGGAAAAAGAAAAAAAGGAGAAGAGAGAAGAGAGCGTTTTGCACAAGAGACTCTCAAAATGGAAGCAATAACTAACTAATTGTGTAAACTCTTTTTACTTTTGCTTGTATAATTTGTTTATTTTCAAGAAGCTTAATACATGTAAATTATATCATTTCAATGTTTATATGTCTTGAATATATTTTGTTATGATCAAGGCTTTAATTTATAATTTTATTCTATCAGTTATAAATTGGGGGAGATTGTTAAAAATCATGCCTAAATTTCTAATGATAAGAAAACACATAGCATAATTATGTTAAGTCATTTGTAGCCTTCAACGGCTAACCATCCTATAAGATGATAAGAAAAACACATAACATTATAGCATACTTTGAAAGGGTAGATCATCAACTGATTATAAGATTTTTGTAACATTTTTATGGGATTTTTATGATATTTAGTAATGTTATTATTAAGAATTCATGTTGACTTAATGGATAATTTGAAATAGGATGGCTAAATGTAAATAGGTGATGTCATGTAATTTTGATCAATTGAAGTGAGTTATCAATTCTTAAGTGAAGCTACAGTATCAACGGCTAACTGCAATGGCTAATTAATCACTCTCAACGGCTAAGGAAATTTGCATAGCAGTTGATAGTGACTTGACAGTGGTCTTGACAGTTGATAGTGACTTGACAGTGACTTGGCAACGGCTAATTGATAGTGATTCTGTCATAGCACATGGGTTGATTGGAATCTCAGCAAAGAAAATGGGAACCTAGACAAACTTTACATATGATCTTGTGTTAGGTCACACACACACTGTAGAGGGGGTGAATACAGTGTATAATACAATCAAATCAAACTTTTATAACTCAAGTAACGGAAAACAAACTTTATTGAAACAATAAACTCTGTTACAGTATGGAACTGTTACCTCTCAGTGATTAACAAATATCACGAGAGCTGCTAGGGTTACAATGAATAATCTTCTCGAATATGATAACACTTTTAGTGTAAACCCTATGTATGTGTTTATATACTACACAGTTACAAGATAATCGCTAATTGATATGAAATATAATTCTGCTTCCTAAAATATATCAATCAGATATCTTTTCTTCCAAGTATTCTATTCTTCATAGAATTCCTTCTTCATGCATATCTCTTCTTATGTTTGTCTCGATCTTCTTTCCTTTAATCAGCTGTTGTCCTTATCTGAACATCCTTTAGTACTTAAGTTCTGATATCCATCTTCTGATGATTATCTCCTGATAATATAAGTACTGATATTCTTAAGTCCTGATTTCCAGTAAATACTGATTCATCCTGTTTAAGTAAGATCTGAAAACTAAACATAAATCATATTAGCCATGACATTTTCAAATATATCTAACATCTTGGATTCTGAAAAGAAGAAGAAATATTCTATTTCCATGCATGACAAATTGGAGGGATATTCAAATCAATATATCAATATCAAATCAATCTTCATCAAGCCTTACCAGAAAAAATACAAAAGCAATCTTACTGGACCTATAAGACTATGATATGCTTTGTCTAGTAAATATTGTAACTTGGTGATATATAAACCAAGTAGTAGCAGTAGTATCTCCCAAGAAATAATTTTTAAAGTGTTCATTTTTAGAGAGAATTATCTTGAGAGGAATACTAAAAACGCGGATGTAAAATTGCTCTTGTAATTTATATAGATTATTTCTTTAATATATGTATATCTCAGGTGGTAAGCTCAAAATAAACCACCTGAAATTTTTAATTGTTGTGGTTTTCTTCTTTTTGTTTATAAGCTTTAATTGTTCAAAAATATCAAAAAGAATTAATTTGTATTCAACCCCCTCTACAAATCACCATAATTGATTATTAGAGAATGACACACTTTACAAGCAAGCAAAAGTAGCTTGGGCAAGTAGCTTGGGCACATTGACTTCATCATTCCGGAGTACTTGCCCAAGCTACTTTTTCTTGCTTGTAAATTTTCAGAGTTTTTTGCACCTTAACCATATTCTTAGACGAGCATGAATTTTATCATAGTTCAATTTCATCCTTATGTGATTATTTATTTTTACAATACTCATGGTCGAGTTTTCTCTAACAAAAGGAGAATGGAGAATGACGAGGAATGAGAATAAAATAATTAATATATATATATATATAATTATTTCAAATTTATTTAGCGGTAAAGATAAATAACATATTTTTATATGTTTTATATATGGGGCTATGAGTATAATAATTAAGTAGTTTATTTATAATAATGCCCAATTATTTTTGGGACTTAGTCCATTAGGTTCTTTTTATTAGGGTTTCTATTCCATATATTAGCATTATAATCCACCACATGTTACATTTTTCATAAATCTATCCAACATCATGAACACGCCGCCCCTATGCATTACTACCGGAGATTCTTCTTTTTCTCTGGTTGGAGAAGGATCTGACCCGAAAGTGATACTTGAGTTCGACCCGCTTTTAGGAACCGACAATTTTATTGTTGATGAAGGTGGATCTAAGGGCATTGAGGCCAAGAAGGCAAAGCGGGCCAAGAAAGGAATTAAAGATATAGGAGAAACTTTTGGTTGGTTGACCGCGGGATGGACGATTATTTCCAAGATCCGGGCTAATGGAGCTACTGCCGGAATTGTTCATAAGGTACAATTTATCGATTTACTTGCATTTTTAAATGGAATATTATTTTTAGTTGTTTTAATTGATGTGTTTAATTGTTTTTTGTGAAGTATTAATTATTGAGATTCGGGTGTGTATGTATACAAACATTAGGTTGCCTCATAGATTTATGAAAGGTAAATTCGATAAACAAGATATTGATCAGACGTTTTTTTAACCTTTTGTGGTTCACACATGTGTGTTCAAAATTTTTTTAAAAGCATGTACTGATTCTCACTTACTCCTCATGTTGACTTCAAGTGAGATGAAAAAGAAAAACAAGCAGTCATAATTTGAATAAATTTGATGTTTTTAGTAGGAACATTAACTATATATGTTGTAATTTTAGATGTAATAAACATATTTTTTTTTGAAAAGTATATCAAATTGTGCCAATATAGACCAACTCCCATTCAGAACCAAATCAAATTCTAAAATCCAATTATCTCCACATACTTCAATCAAATCGGCTTACTAATTCAACCAAGATTATAAGGTTACTATTCCGAGCAAACCGAGAAAAAATCACTAAGATTAAATACAATATCTTTATCTGATATCTATTATAAGAATTTTTCTTTCTAATAAATCTACAAGCAAGAATTGGGTTAATAATCAAAAATTCTATGTAAAATTTAGCGTCGATCTTATTGTATATCATATACAATATGTTTAAGAATTGTAAGTTTTCTACAAAATTGATATGTACTGGTCTATTGATCTTAAATTGTGCTTTTTGCAGTACTATGTCGAGCCAATTACAGGAAAAAAGTTTCGTTCAAAGATTGTTGTAAAGCAATACTTAGAAACAAAGAGCATAAGTAAATCAAATTATGCTTCCAATGTAAGGGCGGGATGATGATTTTTCAGTCTACTCGTTAAATGTTTTATGTTGTAGAATGAACTTTTGTTCAATATAAATTAAATTCCTTTAAATTTTACAGTCTTCCAAACAGACGGGTGCTCAAAAGATAGTGATGCGCTTGGATCTCAATCTGCCATTAGCGTAGCTAGGGACAAAATTTGGTCACCATTATGTAATTCTATGATCGCCATAGCGATGGAATTGGATTTTTGAACTTGATTCAAATTTTTCAGTTGTATTCTTGAACATCAGGGTACTAATCTAAAGTACAAAATTGTGATGTGTAATGTTGCTGAAAGAGATTTTATGGTCTTATATACATCAATTGGCAAATATTCTATGTAGAACACTTAAATCATTTACTTTTTTAGACCGTTGCAGTATATAGTACAGAACTATGTGTTGTGCAAGACATGCCTATATAATAATAAGACTAAGTCACATTGACAACTGTAAGATTTAGTTGTTTGATAATCAACTTTGTATTTTGTATTGTATTACTTTAGTCTGTAAGAAAGTTAGAAGATTAGAATGGAGTATTTTTCTGCAAACAGATTCAATCTAAGGAATAAACTCTGGAAGAAGATCAAGCCATGATCATGCCTCATGGAAAAGTGAAGAAGCTTGGAGTTGAATAAAATTGTTTTATGAAAAATGTTCTAATTCAAGATATCGATAAGTCAGAGATCAAACAATATAGAGAAGTTATTCGAGAACTCTAGAATGACTTATTGAGAAATATAAAATGACTTTTAGAGAAGTCTCAGAGATATCTACAAGTCAAATGAAGATGTGAAATTTGGAGATATTGACAAGTCATTTCCGCATGTAGAGAACTCAAAGGTATCGACAAGTCAAAATGAAGATGTGAAGATTGGAGATATCGACAAGTCAATTTCTCATTAGAGATCTCAGAGATATCGAAAAGTAAAATTATATATAGAGATCTCTGAGATATCGACAAGTCAATTTTACATGTAGAGATCTCATACATATCAACAAGTCATTCAACATGCAAAGATCAAGAGACCTCGACAAGTCAAATATACCTATAGAGAACTCAGAGATCTTGATAAGTCATTATACTTATCGAGATGTCACTTCTCTATAGAACAAACTGGAGATCTCGATATGCCTCTTAAATACAGAATGCAAACAAATTCAAGATTCGAGATTATCAGTCAACAAACAATCTATCAACTATATTGAGAAGTCTACAAAGTAGCTGGAGAGAATACAAGATCAAGGGCCAAGGTTAACTATACAAAGGATGGTCACATGCCTGCAAGATTATGCACAAATTTGCTAAGCTAGAAATGGAAATAGAAAAAGGATGCTTTAGAAAAGATCTTAGTACATTTAAGTGCAAGTTTTGTAAACTTGTGTTGCTAATGTATAAAGCATGCACTGGTCCTTAGTTTAGAAGTAACAAACATATTCACATTTTCTTGTATTCTCTCAAGGAAGAAGTTGAGTTCTTATATTTTTAAGAACACGGAATTTATAGCAAGACAAACTTAATTAATAAAAATTAAAAGAGATTTGAAATATTGTGCTTGTGATTTTATTTTTGTTGAACACAATATCTTTACTGATTATAAACTGTTTTGTTCACCTAAAATCCAAACTGTTAAAAAGGGCTAAAAATCCAGAAAACACATTCACCCCCCATGTGTTGTACTCAATATCTAACAATATGTATTTTTTTATTGATAAATATTGCAAAATATTATACCGCAATACAAAGTATGATATTGCAGTACAAGGTATAATGAGTAGTACTAGGTACCCCAAATCGGTTCTCGAATTTTTCTCAAATGACGGACATGACATTTGGCATGTTTCATTTTGTGTGCGCATATGCATGCACGTGGGGTATCATATAATTATAAGGAATGTTACCATTTATGTAAGTTACACATAAGCATTTGGGAAATATTTTGGGTACCTGGCATTTTGGTATAATATTGCAATATGTATTGTTTGACAAAAAAAGTGGTCTAAATTCTAATATTAAGTGCTCTACACATAATAAAACTATATATCTATCAATCAATATACTTATATAAAGGAGGAGACGGGAGCGTTTAGGTGGCGCCTCTCCAATCGTCTCATTCCATTTTTTGAATTTTCTCAATTTTTTGAGTTAAAAAATATTAAAAACTACAATTACCTTATATTCTCCTAAATATATCATTATCGTTCGTAATTTCTCCTAAAATTTCTATAAAATCTTTCATTAAGATTTTTGAAATCAACTTATTATTATATTCTCCTACAACTTCTATTTTCTATTTAAATCAACTTACCATCTTGATATTCTCGTAAATTTCGTTTATACTACAATTTCACCTCTTTCTCCTAAAATCAACTTACTATATTCTATTTTTTTAGCCTATGAAATATTACAAAGACGGATATCTATAAATATTTATCATCATTCATAAGATTTTTAAAATCAACTTTGTCATCATAATATTCTCCTAAAACTTCTGCATTCTATTTAAATTAACTTAACATCTTCATATTTTTCTAAAAAAAATATTATTATTTCTCCTCTTTTTCTTAAAATCAACTTACGATATTATATTTTTCTAAAAATTTTCTTTTAAATTTTAGCCTATGAATTATTAAAAAAACAAATATCTTTAAATATGTTTTCTAAATATTTTTTAAAATCGTTATATAATTATATTACATATTATATATGTTATAGTAAAGGAGAAGACTATGGCGGTGAGGTGGCGCCTCTCATGTACTCCCTCAGTCCCACCCAATTATTATCATTTTTGAGAGAGTGCCTGACATGCACTTTAAGATGAATATAAAGTATAGTTCTATAAAAAAAATTAAAACTTTTCTTTTTGTGAATAAAAATATAATATTTAAATTTTTATTCAGAAAAGAAAATTTTTAGAAAAAGTTACGGAATTATACTTTCTATTCATCTTAAAATGTGTGTGGACACTCTATCAGAAATGATAACAATTGGGAGGGACGTAGAGAGTATATTTTTGTAATTTTCTCAAATTTTTATATTATTAAATAGAAAAAAAATATTACATTGATTATTGACTAAGAAATAATATAATTTTATGATATTATATTTATGGATAATGAGAGAGCGACTCATTGGAGTAAACATGTTTAACGAGAGAATGACTTTTAAAATTTTTTAATTTATTATATTTATTTATTATACATAATATCATAATGATAAAGATCATATAAGAAATATAAAAAAAAATTGGAATAATATGTTAGAAGGCCGCCGCGAAACGCAGCTTAGTAAACTAGTTATATATATACTACTGCAATATGCTACTTCAATGAGACATTTTATTCTAAATAATCTTCCATATAATTAGCCAGGTAAGAGCATGTAAGCATCAATAAACGATTTGCATGCTGTTGTTTCCCCTTCCCATCATCACATGTTCTGTCTCTGTAATCCCCTTGTTCACTGTCAAAAAACAGCACTCATACATCGTAATAGAGTTTCAATAAATCTAATTCCACCAAGAGACCCCCACTCAGGCTGCATGCAAAGCGTTTATCTCTCTCAGCTTGTCGATGATTGAATTACTCTTCCAAGATACAACCCCCTATAAATCTATGTTGTTAAAGTTCCTAAATGCTACCGTCAATTTTTAACTATTATGGCATTACCTCATTTTATAAGCAATTATTTTGTTTAGCACTATATTATTATTTGTTCTTTGTTCCTTATGAGTTGTGAATGTAAAAGAGTATAAGATGTTGTTCGGGACTTCCTCTACTAACTTAAGATTTTAGATAGACTGGTTATTTAATATGGTATCAGAGCAAGGTTTAGGGATATTCCCACCCCAATTTACTTAATTTAAATTTTTATTGTTGGTATGGGTATTGATATTGGTTATATTTATTGTTCTCAATCATAGCGACACGTATCGTACAATTACAAGGGAGTGTTAAAGAGTATAAGATCATGTTCGGGTGTTACTCTGACACCACAGGATTTTAGAACAATGACTACTATTCTATGATTGCTGATTGTATTTACACATATTTTTTTTACTTTAAACTTCTATCTGCCTTAAAAGAAAACACAAGTATTATCGAAAGGTGTTTATGATGTTATTTGTCACGATTGTGTAGTGTTTTCCTTTAGTGTTCATAATTGTGCATAATCAAAATTTATACAATTTGTCTAGAAACAATGTAGAAGAGTCTGACTCAAATGGATAGTAGTTAATACGCAAATATAAGTTTTGTTTCTGGTGCGATATATTTGGCTAATGTTAGGAGCAATTGATGATATCAAACAGAAACTATCAGAAGCATCAACGGATGATGGTTACAAGCATCAACGGATGATGAGTATAAGCATCAACGGATGATGATGACATCAACGGATGTTGGTATTCGACGGATGATGATGTCATTGGATGATGAGATCAGTATTTGTCACATCAGTTGATCTTTGAAGAGGAAAAGGAAACAGGAATTTCAAGGTGGTGGAGGACTTTATCTCAGAAGCAATAGTATAGGTTTCCTTGTTGTTAATAGAATAGAATTCCTTATACATTGGTAGATGTGCTCTATAAAAGCATAGTTTAGGTTCATGCTATATGTATTGCGACATTGTTATATCTTTCGCATAACCTAGCAGCTCTCAAGAATATTTGTTCATCCTTTCGAGAGAGTACATGTGTAATCAGTTTTTTATAAGATTTATATAAAAATTGTTTGATTTTGTTGAAGCTTTTTCTAGTTGATCGTATTAACTGTATTCACCCCCCCCCCCCTTCTACAGTTTATTAAGGGCCTAACAATTGGTATCGGAGCTTGTTGTTAACGTACAAACAGTTTAAGATCTGAAGATTAATCAACCATGTCAAACTAAGGAGAAGAAGAAACATAAAATCTGGATCCAAAGCCACAACCCCCAGCCATATTATAGATAAGCAGCAACATGAGTAGGTATGAAGTAATCAAGGTGCCCATCCTGAAAGTGCATGAATATCTAATCTGGAAAGTCAGGATGGCCATGTGTTTGGAAGCCATGAATCCTGAATAATTAAGCAGGATCTATGATGGTCCTCATAAACCGATGAAGGTAGTTATTTCGGTTACAGGAGAACCAGGGAATATGATAGACAAAGATAGAAAGGACTATACTCCTGAAGATATCTCGTCAATCATGAAGGATGCTAAGGTTAGACATATCCTGCACAGCAGTCTTGATAGTGTTATGTCCAATAGACTCATTGGATGTAAAACATCAAAAGAGATATGGGATGCTTTAGAAGTAAAGTGTCAAGGTGCTATCAAAAAGAACAAGAGGACAGTGCTTACTCAAGAATATGAGCACTTTGACTCAAGGAACAATGAATCCCTAACTGAGATCTATGATAGATTTCAGAAGTTGTTGAATGACTTATCCCTTGTCAATAAAGAATATGATTTGGAAGACTCAAACTAGAAGTTCCTACTTGCTCTTCCTGAAAAGTGGGACTTTAAAGTCACATCGATCAGGTATAACTATCAACTCAACATCACACCTCTAGATGAGATCTATGGAGTTCTGAAAACTCATGAACTAGAGATGGAGCAAAGGACCAAGAGGAAAGGATCAAAACCTGGACCAGTTGCACTCAAAGTTGAAGAGAAGCCAAAGGAGAAAGCTAGGAGGAAAAGTAACTCCAAAGGGAAAGCCATGATTGTTAAGTCAGATATTCAATCATCAAATTCTGATGATGACTTAAATCCTGATACTGAATCAGATACTGATAGTGATCATAACAACAATGAAGATATGGATCAAATGGCTGCCTTACTAGTTAAAAGTTTCAAGAAGATGGTCTATAGAAACTTCAAGAAAGGGAGAAGATTTTCCATAAAAGGCTCCAGTTCCTCAAATTCTGATAAGAGGAACAACAGAAGAGATACGGATTGGAAGGAAGCAAAATCTGGAAAACCTGACAAGTCAAAAGAGAGATGTTACAACTGTGATGGACTTGGACATTTTGCAGCTGACTGCAGAAAACCCAGAGCTGAGAAGAAACAAGCTTTGATCTCAAAGAAAAGAAACTGGGATGATTCATCAGACTCATATGATGGGATCAATTATGCTCTCATGGAAAATGCTGATGCTGAGACCAACACTGTTGAATTAAAGGTACCTCAGTCTACTCTTGCATTTGATACTGATGATATCTGTGAATTAAGATTATTTCTTAAGACTCTGCATGCTAGTTTTAGGGATCAAACCTTAGAAAATAATAAGACTAAAAGTGAAAACTCTGTGCTTAAGAAAAGTAATGATTACCTAGAAACTGAGTTGCTTTCCATGCTAAATTTTCAAAAAGAAAGAGATAATGTTGTTTATATTAAAGAAAAATTGTTAGAAAAACATGTTTATCTAGAAAATGAGTTAGCTAAACAGAGAGAGATAAGTCATTAAACTCTGGACTAACTCAGGAAAGATAACTCAGGAGATCTTAGAAAAGGATTGTTGGAGATCAGGATTAGGATATTCAGCTATATCTAATTCTGATAAGAAAAGTAGAGAAGAAACTGAGAAAAGAAACTGAGAAAACCGAACCAATAAAAACTAATAGTAAGGTCAAATTGAACAAGGTTCAAGTAAAGACCATTAAGTTTAATTCAAGTGCTAATAATGTTAAATCTATTCATGAGGAAGGTACTATCTCAGCACCTAGATCAAACTTAATTACTGAAAAGAGTGAACAAGTTCACACCAATTCAGTAAATATTGGTTCAATGACTCAGAAACAGCTTAAGCAAAAGCTGAAGGATTTACACATGAAAGACAAGAGGAAAAGGTCTAGGAAAAATAGGAATGGCAAGGTAGATGTTAATAAGAATGGAAACTATGTAACCCCATCTAATGCACCTAGAAAGACATGTTGAAACTGTGGTATCACTAATCATCTTGCTAATTCTTGCTGGAAAAATAAAGAGATAAAGTTGTTCCTTCTAAATCAGAGTTTAGGAATAGAACAGCTAGATATAAACCAAAAAATCCTTGTTTTCATTGTGGAAGTGTTTGGCTTTCTATTTATACATGTAAAGAGTATCACAGTTTGTATTATGATTTTTATAAACTGAAATCCTCTTTAGTTAAAGCAAAATCTGTTTCTGCATGTATAAATACTGATAGTAAGAATGTTAACATAAACTCTGATATGAAGTCTTCTGCTGCATATGTTAACAAACTTAAAAAGGCCAAAGGATCCAAGTAATCTGGGTCCTTATAAAGACTAATTGATTCAAATTACTGATTGCAGGATGACAGGAGGAATGCTCTAGTCTTGGACAGTGGATGCTCGAGACATATGACTGGTTATAAATTTCTGCTATCATAATTTGAGGAGAAGGCTGGCCCAAGCATTTCTTATGGAGATGGAAACTTAGGAAAAATCTTGGATATGGTGAAATCAAAGTTGGAAATGTCATCATTGAAAATGTAGCTCTAGTTGCAGGACTCAAGCATAATCTGATCAGTGTGAGTCAAATCTGTGACAGACATTACCATGTCAATTTTTATAAGGAGCATTGTGAAATTGTCAGTAAGTCAGATGGCAAGATCGCATTGACTGGTGTGAGACATGGTAGTTTGTAGAAGCCAGGGTCTCCACAAGAACTGATAACTCAGAAGTTTGTCTACTAAGTAGAGCATCTGTGGAAGAAAACTAGAACTGGCATAAAGACTTTCTCACCTCAATTTCAACAATATCAATGAACTTGTGAGGAAAGATCTTGTAAGAGAATTTCCCAATGCAGTATTTACTCCTGATGGCTTATGTGATTCATGCCAGAAAGGCAAACAAAGGAAGACATCTTTCAAGAGTAAAACTGAATCCTCAATTCTTGAACCATATCATCTACTTCATTTTGATCTCTTTGATCCAGTAAATGTTATGTCTACTGCCAAGAAGAGATATGCACTTGTGATTGTTGATGAATTTACAAGATACACATGGGTGTATTTTCTGCACACCAAGGATGAAACTCCATCCATTCTTCATGATCATATGAGGGAGCTGGAGAAAGGATTAACATACAAAGTAAAGATCATCAGAAGTGATAATGGAACTGAATTCAAGAATAGCACTATGGAAGAGTTCTACAAACTCAAGGGGATAAACAAGAGTTTTCTGCTCCTGCAACTCCACAACAAAATGGAGTTGTTGAAAGAAAGAATAGAACTTTAATAGAAGGTACAAGAACCATGCTAGAAGAAGCAAAATTGCCTACCTACTTCTGGGTTGAGGCTGTGCAAACTGCTTGCTTTACATAAAATGCAACATTGATCAACAAGCATGAAAAGACATCATTTGAGATGGTGAAAGGGAAGAAGCCAAATTTGAAATACTTTCATATATTTGGTTGTAAGCGTTTTGTTCTCAAAACTCATCCGGAGCAGCTTACCAAGTTTGATCTAAAAGCTGATGAAGGAATATTTATAGAATATCCGTTGACTACAAAAGCCTTCAGAGTTTATAATCTAAGAAGAAGAACAGTCATGGAGTCTATACATGTATCTTTTGATGACAAGAAGATAACAGGTCTAGAAGATGCAGATGACCATGACAAGTTGAGATTTGAAAATGAAGTACCTTATGCTGAACTTTTAAATCCTGACCCTGATACAATAAGTCCTGATATCACTCAAAGCTCTGAAGTTCCACAGAATAATAGAAATTCTTCTGACACTAAAGCATATGTTGAGGGGGAGCAACATGACTCAAATTCAGAGACTACTGCAAGTGATACAACTCAAGGAACATCAGTAGAAAGATCATCAGACTCATCTTCCTCAAACTCTAATGAGTCAAATATTGATAACTATGGGAACATTGATTCAGGGGGAGCATCAGGAAATAATAGTGGTACTACTCAAAGAAATAACAGAGAATTCATAGATCAAGGGGGAGGTTCTTCTTCTAGGAGTCAACTTCTATCAGCAAGAAAATGATCTAAGTCACACACATCTGGTATGATCATTGAAAACCCTGACAGTGGTGTAAGGACAACAAAAACCACTCAAAATGAATGTCTCTACCATTCTTTTTTATCTCAAACTGAACCTAAGAAGGTTGAAGAAGCTCTACAAGATGTTGACTGGGTCACAGTAATGCAAGAAGAGCTCAATGAATTTGAAAGGAACAAAATCTGGACTCTTGTGCCAAAACCAAAGAACAGATCTGTAGTTGGCACAAAGTGGGTGTTCAGAAAAAAACTGACAGTGAGGGCATTGTTACAAGGAATAAAGCAAGACTGGTTGCAAAGGGTTACTCACAACAAGAAGGCATTGATTATGATAAAAAAATTGCTCCAGTTGCAAGGCTAGAGGCAATAAGGATCTTTCTTGCCTATGTTGCTCACAAGAAGTTTAAGGTGTTCCAAATGGATATGAAGAGTGCATTCTTAAATGGAAAGCTCGAAGAGGAAGTTTATGTTGAACAGCCTCCAGGGTTCATTGATCCAAAGTATCCAGATCATGTCTACTTACTGGATAAAGCACTCTATGGATTGAAGCAAGCTGCAAGGGCCTGGTATGAAACACTTGCTCTACCATGGTAAGGACTTGTTATTAGTACAAATATATGTTGATGATATCATTTTTGGATCTAATAATGATAAACTCAGTGAGAGATTTGCAAAGCTAATGCAGTCCAGGTATCAAATGAGTATGATAGGAGAATTGGGTTACTTTATGGGGTTACAGTCAAACAGACTAATGATAGAATCTTCATAAATCAATCCAAATACACCAGGAACTTACTCAAAATATTTGGAATGCAGGACTGCTCAACTGCATCAACTCATATGGCCACTGCAACCAAGTTAGATTTAAATACTGGTTCTTCAGTAGATATAACTAACTACAGAGGTATGATTGGCTCACTCCTATATCTGACTGCTAGTAGACTTGATATCATGTATGCTACCTGTCTCTATGCAAGGTTCCAAGCTGACCCTAGAGAACCTCATCTATTAGCTGTAAAGAGAATCTTCAGTTATCTTAAAGGCACTATGAATCTGGGATTATGGTATCCTAGAGATTCAGACTTTAAGCTAATTGGATATTCAGATGCTGATTTTGCAGGATGCAAAATAGACAGGAAAAGTACTTTTGAAAGCTGCCAATTTCTTGGAGGCAGATTAGTTTCTTGGTACAGCAAGAAACAAAATTCAATTTCCACTTCAACTGCAGAAGCAGAATATATTGCTGCAGGAAGTTGTTGTGCTCAGATTCTATGGATGAAGAATCAGGTGCTGGATTATGAATTAGACTATTCTTCTATTCCTATATATTATGATAATCAAAGTGCTATTGCAATGACAGAAAATCCAGTACAGCATTCAATGACTAAGAACATTAGTATCAGATACCATTTCATAAGGGGACATGTGGAAGCTGTTACAATGGAATTGATCTTTTTCTAACAGATCAGCAAGTAGCAGATATATTCACCAAGCCTCTTTGTGAATCCACATTCACAAGACTAGTGAATGAATTGGGAATGATTTCAGGGCAGTTCTCAAACTCTGATAATTAAGTCTGCTGATATTTATTTAAGTATGGTATCTTATTATTTGTCAGTACTTGTTAGATATTGATTCTTATGCTAAATGCTTGATACCATGATAACATGTAAACTGTGTTAAATGATTTTATGTGAAAATTGCATGTTGAACTACTGATTTGCTTATAAACTCTATTATTAGTTGAATTTGTTTTGACTAATAGTTTATTTCAGTAGTTAATAAATCCTGATATAAGTATTTAAAATACTGATAATGGTTAAACCATGATTGACTGTTATACTTTATTGATTATTTTAAATATATTCAGAATAAGTTGTTAACAGTATTTTTAATTAATCAGTGAGTTAGTGGATTATCTTTTAAATGATTAAATGGGTTAGCTACTGATGTAAGTATCCGTTGATACTTGAGTATTTACATTGGGAATAGGAATATGAAGAGAGAGATTACATTTTGCTTGTCTAGATACGCGTAATCGTGTATGCTTATTATATCTAATTATTTCATGGTCATTCAAAGAGTCTCTTCAAGTTCCATCTTCTTTTATATAAATACAACCTTTCACTCTCAAGGCTTCTCATTTTCACTCACAAATACCCATCTTACGCATCAAAATGGCTCAACCTCAGTTTTACAAACGTAGCGGTGGTTGTTATCTACCAATTTTTAACCCTAGTGATAAGAAGATATAATTTGATCCTTACAGTCATAAGGTTCGTATTCATGGTGAAGTCTACCATCCAACTGAAGTTCCTAATGCAGTCTATGATCATCTCTTTTGGGATGATCAGTTGGAAATACACTTCTTCACTAGCGAGGTTCTTCTTCAAGAAGAACTCCGGGCTGAGTTGGCAGAATGTGCTTGAGATGCAAGAGAATATTATCTCTCTTGCAGGCACAATGAGTAGGATCTTCCATCGAAGGGAAAAGAAGAAGATGGAGGAGGCAAAGAAGAAGACTCTAGAATAGATAGATTGTTTAGGGTTTTATTTTAAAATTCTATAAAATTCTTGTATTCTACTTCTTAATGAATGAATATATTTTCTCTTATTTTGCTTTATCTAAATGACTTCTTGTTTACTTTCTTGTTTGTGTGCTTGAATGTTCTTAAATGTTAAATGATTAATCAGTACTGCATGCTAAATTTCAGATATTTTTCATAATGCATGTGAATAAACTAATCTCTGTTTGAGTTCATATGACACTTCAGTACAGATTGAGCACAAAAAGAAGTAAATACTGGTTGAGAAGAAAATTTAAGAAAGATTTAATTCTTAATCACTGAGAGTTACAATCTTTGAGTGTTGCTTACAATACAAAATCCTTTGAAAGTTTCTTTTCTTATCAAGAAAGTTGTCCACACTCAATCTCAAATTCCATATATCTTATATCTTAAATTTCTTCTTACAACTGAAACACTTGAATTCTTTTCTCAAATGTTGCCAAAAATCAAGTGTCATAATTCTTGAATTATGTTCACCACTCAGAAACAACATTTAGTTGGTTAGAGACTACTTGCTGAGGTAGATCTTGATGATACTAATAGAGACACATAGGGTTTATCAATATTTACTGAAGATTCTGTGATAGCTTTTATTATATACATTTCAAGTGTAAGTTCTTTGCAAGAAGAACAAAGGTTTGAGATTATAGTACATGACAGTAACTTGATCAAATCCTCTCCAATTCAAATGGAGGTTCTCATTATTGATGAACAATAACTGTCATAACCTCAGTAGCTATTATGAGTCTAATTGTGAATTCACAAGGTATAAATACTGGTATTACTTTATCAGCATTTAATTTAAATACGGATTTTGTTCTTTCAACATTTATAGTATGTTTTTCATGATATAAATCATGTTCATATGATTACATCTAGACCTTAGTTAAGGACTACCTCAAATTGTATGATCACATATCACCCTTCTTTAGCCACCTCTTATTTCTGTAGGAAAATCATTCTGAGCCTTTTTCTGTGAGATGTGTGAAAAGATTGAGAGAAAAACAGAATTTAAAAGAGGCATGATCCTTCCTGGAAAAAGGAGAGGCATATGAGAGATAGGATTTAGTAATCCTTGTGAGGAAGCTCTGATTATTAAAAGTCATGAGATGTGTGGTGTGAGGAGTAGTGAGACTACTTTAAAAGAATAGAGAGATTAAGTTTAATTTGCTACATGTTTGCAGATGCTCAGAGTTCTCAAGGAATTGATGCTGAACAGCAGTCTGTTGAATCTCAGGAACACTCTGATGTATCAAAGGCTATTGATCTCCCTGCAAGTCAAAGTGCTGATACTTTCTTGTAGTCCATACATTCTATTATTCCACCACATAAGATAATCCCTGTTTTTATTGAAAAACATTCCATTCATTAATCTGGTGTTGCTGAAGATGTAGTAGCACAACAGTCCATTCATCAAGATTCATCCATTTCAGAATCACCACAGCATGTTACATGAATTGAAGTTCTGAAAGATTTTGAAGCTCGAATTCATTTATCTACAATATTTGAAGATGTGGAGATAACTGCTGAAGGTGTTGAAGCTTCTAAAGCCACTGGATCAATTTCTCATTCTATTCTGCATACTGAAACTGAAGATAAAATTCAGAAATTAGTGCAAGATCCAGCTGCTATTGAAGAATCTAATGATGGTAAAAAACTTATGTATCTAATGCTATGATAGATCTTGAGAATGATCTTTTCTTTCCTGAAGATATGCTTGTGCATGTTCGACAACGGAAAATGACAGCGTTAGATGCTAAGAAGAAGCAGGATTATTCTGATAATCTCTGTAATACTTATTGGAAATATTCTACATATCCTATTTCCAGAACTCGAGCTGTTGAACATCTGGAAACAGCAGAACAGAAGATTACAAATCCTGATGTGCTGAATCATTTGAAAGCATCTACTTTGGTTTTCAGATCCTTACACACAGCTCATGAAGCAACAACTACTTAAATTAATCAGATTAAAGAATCATTGATTGCTTCAAAACTGCTTACTCATCAGGAAATTCAGAAACAAATTTCACCAATAGTTACCAGAAAAATTTCAATTGAAGCCAGTCAAGCTAGATTGGAAGCTAATCAAGCTCAAATGTCTGATCAACTTACTGAAGTACAGAATTCAATAGAGCTGATTCTTTATCTACTACTTGGTGATGATGCCAAAAAGGGGGAGAAATTTGATAAATCTAAATGCAAACAAATGTCATTGATAAGTACTGCTAATGAAAATTTTAATGGAGGTAATAAGGGGGAACAGAAGGAGATTAGAAGAAGAAGTAAGAGGAATGACAAAAAAGTTGAAGAATTGACTGTGACTACTAAAATGCAAAAATCTTCACAGGTCACAACTATTGCTGATGAAGACCAAGGTATTCTGGAGAAAGAAACTGGTGTTGAAGCAAGCCAATATCTTCAAACTTTAAAAGTTAAAGGAAGAAAGACAACTCTATTCTACAAAGATCCAAAAATTCAATTATTTGATTCTGAAGTAAGTAGAAGAATATTTGTAAAGGAAAATCCTGGAGTTGATCTGAACAGCTAAGGCAAACGGAGGAAGACTTTAAAAATTCTATGAAGACAGCAAATGATGATATTGCTGTTATTTCTCAAGTACTTTATGAAGATGACCTTCTAACAGACCAACCAGAGTATAGTTATAAGGGAAATCAGTCAGGCAGAAGGTGAAAGATCTCTCAGATCACAAGTTATTGGAACTGCTGACATGAAGTGTTAAGGAAAGGAGAAGATAGAAGAAAAGTCAAAGATTTCAAAGTCAAAAGCCAAAGCTGAAGACAGTATCTAAGAATTTAAATCTTAAACTCTGATAGATTTAATCTATACAGTAGTTAAAGCTCTTGATATTGAAAAAAATATTATTGAAGCATAAATCACCAAGCTGGTGATTAAAGGAAGATTTCTGGAAGCATTCTGAGCTGAGGAAGTGGAGTTAATCTCTGACATTGCTCAAGTTAAAGAAGCAGTTCAAGATGAAGAGTTAAAGTCTGATATTCACTGAAGCAACATTGAATATGCATATTTGGTTCCTGCATTTAGATAGTTTTGATATCATTAATTGAAACTTGTCCATAACTCCATAATGAACAAGCAGGGGGAGATTGTTAGGAGCAATTGATGTTATCGAACAGAAACTATCAGAAGCATCAATGGATGATGATTACAAGCATCAACGGATGATGAGTATAAGTATCAACGGATGATGATGACATCAACGGATGTTGGTATTCGACGGGTGATGATGTCAACGGATGATGAGATTAGTATTTGTCACATCAGTTGATCTTTGAAGACGAAAAAGAAACAGGAATTTCAAGGCGGTGGAGGACTTTATCTCAGAAGCAATAGTATAGGTTTCCTTGTTGTTAATAGAATAGGATTCCTTATACTTTGGTAGTCGTGCTCTATAAAAGTATAGTTTAGGTTCATGCTATATGCATTGCGACATTATTATATCTTTCGCATAACCTACCAACTCTCAAGGATATTTGTTCATCCTTTCGAGAGAGTACATGTGTAATAAGTTTTTATAAGATTTATATAAAAACTGTTTGATTATGTTGAAGCTTTATCTAGTTGACCGTATTAACTGTATTCACCCCCCCTACAGTTGATTAAGGGTCTAACAGCTAAACTAATGTAGTGATAAAGTTCAGAAGTTTTGGTAAATAAACCCTGAACAGAACCCGACCAAATACTTGAACAAAAACGCCCTTACCAAGACACTTGTGGCGTTCGTGCCTATGGAGTTACCCAAATCGTTATGTTATCTCGTCTAGTTTATAACGAATTGCTACTAAACTACTATCTGATAAAATTCTGCATTTTATTACACTTGCATATCGTTGATCCATCTATGTGTATGTATGTGTATGTCGATTGTATAAGTCTTTTCTTGATGTCATTGGCCTCAATTTTTCTCTATCATATCTTGTGTTAATTTCTCCATTACAGTATTGGTAAATAAAGTTGCTCATTTATAAGCATGTTGCCACAAACACGTTATGAGGTATTTTGTGCTTGTAGTATTGGTGTACCGTGTATGGTGCAGTCTTCTCCAGAAGGCCTTATACATGGGCAGTTATTCAGTTTTGCAGCAATAACTATTGACTTATTAACGAATTCACAGAAAACAGAATGCATAAAATCATATTTGAACTAGAACATCATTACATATAGTAAAAATAATTATTTAATCTAAAAAATATTTTCAGTAAACATAAAATTATCTCATTTAAAATTTTTTGTTTATCATTTTTTTTAAAAGAAATATAATTTAATAATGAAAAATAATACGACATCCACACATATAATCGAAATTGAACAAACGCATAATTGTATCGTTGTTGAATATTTCCTTCTTCGATATGGTATGTGCATGTTCTGTCCTCTAACGGTTTTTTTTAGCAATCGGACATAATTGCATCACCATAAAACCTTTATTACTGAATTAACATCGTGAAAATCAGGCACATCGATAATCGTCGACATGATGAACAACTGAAAAATCAAAACAAAAACCCAATGACAAGGAAAAACTAAACAAAAACCAAATAAATTGGAAACTTATTGAAAAAAATAAGAAATGGATTAAGAATAATAAAAGAAGAAAAGATTGGGAGTTTCCACTAGTGAAAGTTGATGGAAGCTCCTTTTTTGATAATAGGAAAGTATTGATTGGAACTTTCCACCGGTGAAAGCTGATGAAACCCCCTCGTAACGGGGGCGCCTGTACCTTTACCACTTACCATTGATATAAATTATTATATTCCAACAAAAATTGTTTAAAATATATGAAATGCGTAATACAAAATTGTGAGAATAAACATTTTATATTTAGAAAAGTAGAATCTATACTATTTATTAATAAGCGAAACCATATTTTATTGGTGCGCAAAAGTACGGAAGTATCAAAGTACCAAATTTTGATACTTACCTCACGTAAATTAACTTATATTCTGCTTAAACTTTGTTTTTATTGGTTACCGTTCATTCAAGTGTCTATTTGCTTTCGATTTGAAAAATACTTTATATCAATAATTAAGTAATATTAAATAAAATATATTGAAAAATCTAATTATGAGATAATTATCAATTAAAATTAAATTATCTAAAATGACAAAAATTAGTTCATAAGATAACTATATAATTCGTTTCACAAAAATAAAATTAATGTGTTAGATTTCTATGACAAGTAAAATAATGCAGAATTAGAATTATTATCAAAATTTTCATATCTGAATTGATTCATTTTAACTACATAATTATTCTTTACAAGTATCAATTTAATATATTAATTTTGATCTGTATTTCGCACAACAAATAATAATTCGAGAATTTAATATATTTCGCACGGGTTATTAACTATCTATACTAATAAACAATATTATGTTCTATTAGAATACAAATTACCAAATTTTGGTACTCACTAGAAAAATTATGTAGCTATTCTTTAAAATTTTATATAAATAAATCTCAACTAACACGAATTAACTTATACTCTCAGTATACTTTGTTTTCATGTTAATTTCTATTTGTTAGTTTTCATCCAAGCGTCGATTTACTTTTAAATAATCGTATTAGTAAAAATTAACATGTTAAATTAATATAACAACTAAAATAAGTAGGTGCATAACTAGAAATGTAACTATATTTATAATTCATATTAGTCAAAAAAAGAATTATACGATAAAATTCTATAATTATAATTGACTTCGATTTCTTTTAAATACATAATTTAACAACATTTATTTATTTATTTTATACAAATAATAACTTGGTATTATTTTTAATCTCGGTCTATTCCATTCAATTATATACATGTTTTTCAATACTCGGCACGCATTTTAAGATGAGTATAAACTATACTTCCGTAACTTATTTTTAATTTTTTTTTTGTAAATTTAAAAAATTTATGTAATTATACTTTACATGAGCATTAAAGTGTGTGTCGAACTTCCCTGTCACTCAATGTATAGATCTTCATGGAACAGAGGGTGTAGTAAATATGAATAAAAAAATATTTAAGAAAAAAAAAAGACAACAAAAAAAGAACAAATCGGGGAAAAACAAAAGCTCAGTACTGTATGTCACTCACGGCTATTAGGGTTTGGAGGAGCTCGAGAACTTATAAATATAGACCCCTTTGAGACAAAAAACAGAGCCTCCGCAGCCCCCACTTGTTGCATCTCTTCTGATCTCTAAAATCTAATATTTTTGCTTCTATGTTCTAGTTTTAACTTTTAATATGTTGATAATGTAATAAGGGAGTGCCTCTATTAATCCCAGATAAGCTGAAAAAATGGTGCTTAATCTGATTCATAGGAGGCCTATATTAACTCTTATGGAAGTTTCGCTGATAACTCCTTCCCTATCATTTTATTCCCTAGAAGGTGTTTACTAGTAGCTCTCCATACATTTTCTTGTAAAAAGTTTTTGTTAGTCACCTGTTTGGTGTTTATAGTGTTTTTATAATCTTTTTTTGAGTTTAATGTCTTTCTGTTAAATCCAAGATTTTTAGAGCATTTTGTGAGGTTAGTCAATTGGTTTTTGGAACTAGAATCAAGACTAATCTGCAGAGCGATTACGATTAATTGGTTAATCATTCGTAAATCAAATGGAGATACATATTTACACGTACCATGCTACAGTAACCATTTGGCAATTTCTCTAACATACTATATCCCGCTATGTAACATTTGCTGAGGTTTCAGTGGCTTACTTTTCCAATATGTTGTTCTGTTGGTCCTGTTTTCCTCATATTCATTAAACATTTTTAAGAACTATATACATGACTATGAAGAGCTGACAAGTGACAAAACAAACTCTTATATAAACAAATCAAATTCTCAATATTCTCAACAATCAATCAAATATCATAGTACAAGAATTGGGCTTTGGGTATTTAATCTAACATGAAATGTTTTACTGTCATACATACAAACAAATTACAAAACCATATCTGCAAATGAATCAGGAGCTGTATAAAAGGTGTTGATAAAAACTAGCCGGTGCATTGATTTCATTCAGATGATTGAGGCTGAGAAAGTCTCTTGACAATCATGGCCATGTACTTGCCCTGGTGCTCTGCTAGTGCAAGCTCTGTATCACTTGGTTGTCTTGTGCCATCGCCTGAGTAAGTCCCAGAACCATAAGGAGAACCTCCTCTTACGGTTTCCATGTTAAACATTCCGGCTCCAAATGTATATCCTACTGGAACATACAGCATTCCATGATGGACTAATTGAGTAATGGCTGTCCAACTGCAGTGGGAAAAAATATGATTATTGCCATCCGTGAAACACTAAAAAGGAATTGAGCTCATGTATCTGTCATATGGAAAAAGAAAGATTGCATACATAAAATTATTGACGTACAATAAGCTCATGGTGAATGGCTTTTCATATAATCAGTCAAGCTAAGCCAAAGTGGAAGGTCTTAGTACGAGTTAGCAATTTTATCACCAACAAGGCATATAGGCAAGGTCTTAGTACGAGTTAGCAATATTATCACCATTAAGACATATAGGCATCACCAATAATCGATTTAGAACCCCCACACTCAAGGAAAGTCAGGCTGTTGGTGGTTTAGACAGACAGTTTCTCAGGCTCAAGTCAGGGCTCAAGGAAAGGAGTCGTGGTTGCACTCAAAGCAAGGATTCACGATGAGTTGCACTCCAAGCAAGTAATCACGAGGGCACAGGGGGTAGAATGTGTCTTTTATTTCCCCATGGCCTTATCTTGGTTTCATGAACCGAAATTGACTTGGCTATGCCAAAAGGCATCTTTTTATTCACTAAAAGTTTCGACTTCTATGAAATATCTGTATCTACCAACTTAAAGGAACTCTCTCTCTCAAAAGTAAGTGATGAAGCAAGGTAAATTTCGGGCCTAAAAACCCTGTAACTAATGAGATCCCTCAGTCAAATCCTAAAGTATGTGTCACTAAAACAATCACACACACAAAAAGATTATAATGCCTGCATTTCATATCTACAACCAACATGTGTGAAATGCAACCTTAACCTGAGCATAAACTATGATCAAATAATGGTTAACCATTTTTTTATATTATTCAGTTTGATCATTCAGTCTTTGACAATGATTTTATCTATCTATACTTATGAAGTCTCGAACCCACTTGAACATCCTGTAATTACACCTCTCAGTACTAATACCTATGCTTTTCATATAAATTTGTCAACCTGTTTAAGGAAACTCTGCTAAAAAAATTACCCAAATGAATGAACAGTGACCTGTCATAACCTATTCGATACAGACAATCTACTCTTTGTAATATTATAAGTAACAATAACTTCTGTGATTGTTTTATATGGACAAAATTATTGTATGATATTTATGCCTCCTCTGTATAGGAATCTCCAAAATTACTAGCAGTACACATTCTATTCAAAGTAAAATACTGTATAGTTCAGCGCAGAAACTTGACTCCGTCAGTAAACTATATCAAAAGAGAATACGATAAAAAAGCTATTTCAATGATTATGAGGGTAAATTTGTGCAACCAGAATTTCAACTTACGCCGTGGTTTCTTGTCCACCCCCTTGTGTGCCCGTACTCACAAAGAATCCTGCAGGCACCCCAGCAAGCTTCTGCTCATTCCACAACTTCCCAGTTGAATCAAAAAATGCCTTCATTTGTGAAGACATACTACCAAACCTTGTCGGGAATCCAAACAACAAACCATCAGCCTCTACCAAATCATCAACAGATATCACTGGAATCTCATCCCCCTTAGAAGGCACCTTCATTTGCTCCAAAACCTCCTGTGACATAGTTTCTGGAACCCGATACAAAACCCCTTCAACCCCATCAATCCCATCCACCCCTTTCTTCATCCTCTTTGCAAGACTTTCCACATGCCCATACATTGAGTAAAACACAATAAAAATCCTCAATTTCTTAATTGTTTGCAAAACCTCATCTTGAATTTGAGGTCTTACATCAGAAACTTGGCTTTGCTCCTCAACTGTAATTGATCTATCACTTACTACATCTGGTGCATCTTGTCCAGATACACCCAAAGGTGCTTTCTTTTTGCTTGGAACACAGCCTCCTCCCTTCCCCATCAGTGTGTGTATGTATGTGCGAACAATTTCAAGAATCAAGAACTACAAAAAATGACACTGACCCTTTACTCAAATCTAATCAAAAAAATGAATTTTCAGCTAAAGATTTCAACTTTACCAAAATTTAAACTTTCAAGAATCAAGAACTACAAAAACTGACACAGACCCTTTACTCAAATCTAATTCAAAAATTGATTTTCCAACTAAAGATTATAACTTTACCAAAATTTAAACTTTCAAGAATCAAGAACTACAAAAACTGACAATGACCCTTTACACAAATCTGATTCAAGAAATGATTTTTCAACTAAAGATTCAAACTTTACCAAAATTTAAACATGCCCATTACATAGCAAAGGGGTTTTGATGCAGATGAGATGAAATTATTCAAAGATTTGGGTAAAAATGTTATGGTATGGTCAATTGAGCAATAAGAAGTATAAGAAATACCTTAGTGAATGTATTGTTTTTGTTATGACAAAAGTTGACTTGGATATGAAACTCTGAGAAGAGAAGCTCAAAGTAAAGACAATGTCGAGCTGTAAGCTTCGCTGGCAGATGCAGAGTTGTTTATCATGGGATGATGGGAGACAGAATGAATATTACGAATGCACTTTGAATATCTATTTTTAATTTGTTCTTCTCGTTTTGTATTAAAAGCTCAAGTAAGTATGATTTTAGAAATTAAATTTGGGAGTTAATGAAGCAGACCAATATATATAATTGTAAATTGTTATATTAAAAAAACATTTGGAATTTATTCAGAATTAAAATTAAAGTTAAATTAGGCTTATACTTAATATGTTATCAGAATGATAAAAAAATCCTAAAAAAATAATTAATTTTAATTTTTATGAAAGTCTAACGCAACCTAACCCTAACTTGAATTTTGCATCAATTCAATATTAAAACAGTATACGTAATCCAAGACAAGTGTAAAATAATCATAATTATTTAAGAATCATATCAATTTTGAACTAAAAGAAGTAAAATATTACTAAAATCTCATATGAGCTAAGACCCTGACAAAAGGAAATTTAAGTCAGTATTTTAACAAATTAACATTTTTTAGTGAAGAGACTGCCGTTATAAGTCTTATTAAAATGCATGTCAATTACTATAAATTATAAAAGATCTTGGATTTTTTTTAATCTGACCATGATAATCATGATTCAACAATTGGATAAATAATTTATAACAATGACATTGTATGAATATAATAGAAAATAGACGTGTATATTGTATTTCGAAGTCTGAACTATTTGTTAAATAAAATGTACCAACTTAAAATGTAGCTAGTTCTTTACTAGAGTCAAAGTGCATGTTATAGATACAAATCATTATTAATTTTATCAAATATATAATGTATTTAAATAAGACATTTGTTGTATGTGATATGACTTGTTTTTGCAAAAATATAAATTAATGACCATGTCATATCTATTAAACGAAGAACGAATGATATTAAAATATTACAAATATATGTAGAAATATAATTTAATTTAAAAATATAATTATATTTGAACTTGAAATTAGAAGAAAATAAATAAGCGGTTGCGGATTTCTTATGATAAAAAAATATTATGTAAATGCATGGTTATCGAAAATGAGAACGCGGTAAAACTAAAAAATACATTGAATAAAGAAATTTTTTATAATATTCGGGAGAATCGAAATTGAGTTCGTTGATAATCAAAATTTAATACCACCTACAAAAAATTATCAATAAAGAGTACTTAAACAGGTTGTATACGGGTGCTGTAAGAAAACCCAATCTATAACAAACTCCTTCTGGTCGATATGATTGTCATTGCGAATTTATAAGTGACGATTTTTGAAATCTCAGTTCATCTATTTGAATGCAGGTGACTTATATCATCCGTCCACAAACAAAGTTTTAATTATTAATCAATTGCTAAACAAAAAGAAATTATCTTTGGGGTAATAAATAGTCAGAGTCTAGAACATAAGTGGAGTAAGGATGTGCAAGTGCAATGCACTCATTAGGTAACAGACAGGGCAAGTCGGCAAGAAATACATCTTCATTTGGTGGCCTTGTGGACCTCTAAAATGGAACAAGTGATCATGTTTAGTGCTAACATTATTATTTTTATTATATTAATGTCAAATGTATCATTCTTCAGATGTAATAGGGATTTCAAGATTCTACACCGACTTGAAGATTTACATGTTCATATTATTGAGCAGTTGCAGAGCAAATATAGACATTGTTTCAGGCACCATTCATATTGAAAATGCAATAAAAAGCTTCTATGTAGCAATGCGGCAGCAATGTGTCACCTTGCTTATATTACAGTACACATATTATCTGCGAGATGCATAATCGTTAAGGGGTTACCTATTTTGACTAATCTGTTCACCTGTTTATCTTTCCAAAAGGGTTTGCACTTTCTTACAACCAAATGCTATGTATGAGCTTTGCAGTTTGCAGATCGCCTGTGATAACCCTGGTCAAATCCCGAGCCTTTTTCGAAAATCGGGTCAAGTCCCGATTACGAGTCTGAAATAAGCCGAAGCATACCGATTACGAGTCCGAAATAAGCCGAAGCATACTGTCTCGAGTGCAGCCAACTTGGATTACGACAAGCCCACCACAGGCCCTCAAAAGATCATGATTTGTTGGTGCACGTAGTAGTAGTACTTTACCTTATAAACTGAACAGAAGTCTCAAATCTTCTCGATGTGGGACTGGGGTGTTACATCGGCACTTGACGAATTCCATAACTTTCAATAGGATCAATGTAACATGATGCTTCCTGAGCTTAAGGTTTAATTTTAAAAATGTCACTTTTCAAAATTTTATCGTCCCAAAAGCATAATCAGCGGCAGCTACTGTGATTATAGAAAGATGTCATCCAGGAAAAAAAATTATGTCAAGAAAACAACTTATAATATGGCGGTTCTCTGTTACAGCTTCACCTCAGAATCAATGTTTACGGCTTTCTAAAATTAGCCTAATAATGTACTTTAAATAAATGAGCACAACCCCAGCGATTAAAAACATGTTCAAGAATATTGTTGCTACGAATAGGGTTAGAGATCACTGAGTGCAGTGGTGCTAAGTTCTAAATTTTTATGTTTTTTGCCAGAATGCATCTACTGTTTCCAAATAGAGTTGCTAAGAATACAGCTCGAGGTCCCTTTGGCAAAACCTCACCCTGGAGTTGGAGGCGTTTCAGCATGATGTTAGCGCGTGCTATATTCTTCCCTGGAGCTCTACTCATGGGATTAGCTAAACTATGCATCTTGCAATTTCACTATTGTGTTATTTAATGACTAATAATTATAGTATAAAACTAGGTTGGCTCGTCATGCAGGGTCGACTGAGCAATGCGAAGCAAGTCCTTTAAAAAACCTGTGACACTCGAGTTTTTGGGTCACAGAACAGAAAAAAAAAGAGGATAAAATCTATCTATATGTACTATACTATTGTAAGCTTTTCGTTTGGTAGGTTGTTAACACCTTCCTAAAAAAATATGTTAACACCTTCCAAAAATAGTTTAAACAAATAATATTTAATTAAAATAAATAAATCATTTATCTAATATAACTACAAACTCTATGAATTATAATCCAGATTGATATCTAAGAGCACCAACTTGTTTCTTAGTAGGAAATCAAACACTTCCAAAATTAAAATATTTATTAAATCAAAGAAAAATTTAAAAAGAATAGCAAATCATCCATATAAACTTATATTCAAGACTCCACTTTCGTATAAGCCCTACACCCGCCATATAGATTGCAGAATAAGAAAAGACTTTTTAAAATTTTAACTATTGAAATTTTGAATCTTTAAATAATATATAATACATATAAAATATTACGTAAATATTTTAATTTCAATAATATATAACCATTATTTTTATAATTTAGTTTTACGAAATAACAAAATAATAAAATTACAAATATATCTATCTATACTCTACTATTATAAGCGAAATATGGTTTCATTTGGTCGGTTGGTTACCACCTTCCTAAAAAATATGTTAACACCTTCCAAAAAAAGTTTAACCAAATATTATTTAATCAAAATAAATAAATCATGTATCTCATATAACTACAAACTCTATGATCACTCAACTTCTTTCTTAGTAGGAAATCAAACACTTCCAAAATTAATTTTATTAATTCAAATTATAATATAATAAAATATTTATTAAATCAAGGAAAAATTAAAAAACAATAGAAAATCATCCATATACACTTATATTCAAGACTCTCACTTTCGTATATATCCTACACCCGCCATATAGATTGCAGAAGAAGAAAAGACTTTTTAAAATTTTAACTATTGAAATTTTGAATCCTTCAATAATATATAATACATAAAAAATAATATGTAAATATTTTAATTTTATTAATTTCAATAATATATAACCATTATTTTTATAATTTAGTTGTACGAAATAACAAAATAATAAAATTACAAATATTATAAAGTCAGTGCATCGCACGGGTTATAGGCTAGTATGAAAGAAAAGCAAAAGAAGTTTTCGAAGGAAAGACAAAAAAATAGTGATATGTTAAAATATTTAATAAAATTATTGTTATAATTACTAGCTTAAAACATGTGTGATGCACGGTTGTTTTAAATAATTGCATTTTATTATTTATATTTTAATATTTTATTAATTATATTTGTTAAAAAAATAAGTATATTTGAATAAGTATAAGCAAATATATCTTTCACTATATTATAATAACTATTTATAATAATTAGATTTTAAAATAAATAAATTTATACACTAACACGGTAATTAGATATTGAAATATATATTCGACACAATTAAATAGGTCATGAATTTTAATTATGATATTATAATTTATAATTATTTAGATTGTTGATATAAAAAAAATATTCAAATATTTTACTAATTTATATGATTACTATTATATCTAATTATATATTTGATTTAAAAATTTTAATGATTATAATTTACGCGATAAAACTACAACTAGTTATAATCGAAGATTGAAGTGATTTTTTATTAGTGATTTAGCGTGATATAAGCATGTTAGTACTAATGTTGATATGATATATATTCTCGAAAACTTTCAGTTTGGGACTAGTTTCAAAACGAATAAATAAGAGTCGAGACATATGCAGTATAAACTGAGGCGGATATGGAAGTATAAGTCCAGGTCTTATTATATTCTCTGATCATATAGTTTATAAGAATGTGTGCGATATATAGATTATTTTTAATATATTTTTTAAATTTATTTATATTTAAAATTTTAAAATATGAAACTTGTCATTCAAGATATTTAATAATATTATTTGATAATATTATTTGATAATAATTAAACACACACATGTATATGTAAGTGATATCCTTGAAATATGACGTATCTTATAAAAAACAATATATTTTTTTTTATAATTAATATTTTTCATTAAAAAGGTTGGTAATACTTCATGAACAAATGTCAAGAAGCCCAACCTAGCCCATATAAACCCCATAAAAATGGGCAAGAGAAAGGAAACAGAACAGGACTACCAGAACCTAGATAAACAGAGGAAGTGAAATAAAATGATGGGTTGTAAGTTACAACTTGTAACTTGTAAAAACAAAAAGCATGCAACAGGTGCCATGCAACAGACTCATGCCGCCACTGCCGCTGCGACATCTCCGATCTCAGAATGAAAATCTTAAACTTCCACCGCTCCATAAAACACCACAACTCCTTCAGAAGGGGAAAACCCTCTCACAAATCCAATCCTATCAGCGGGGATAGGAGATATTTGAAGCTGGGGGATGGATGGCCCGAAACCCATATCCAAATCGAGCTTCTCCTGAAGTCTGCCAAAAGGCTAAATGATCACATGCATAGGATCCCAGTTGTTGAGGCCAACAGCAGCCAGATAGTGTGCTGAACGGTTCGCCGACTCTGCCACATAATGGAGATTGTTCTCCCACTCAAGGTTAAAACCTAATAGCTTCTTGATCTGTTCAACAATCCAGAAGCACGCCCTGTCCCCTCTCCCATCCTTGCGTTTAATTTCAAAATAAGGATTGAAATTATCAGTTTCCAATGTGAGAAGCTCACAGTTTGCTAGTCGAGCTTGGTTCAGTCCTAGATGAATTGCCCACAGTTGTGTCGCCACAGTGGAGAGGCCGCGCATTGTCCCAGAATATGCCTTTAGCATACGACCACGATGATCTCTGATGATCACACCAATACCGTTGTTGTTACCATTGAATTGTCGAGCTGACTGGAGGACATGAACATTAACCTTGAAGGCTCCGCGGTGGGGGGACAGACCAGGGGCGTGCTCTGTAGTGATGTAGGGAGAGTAGAGGGATGGTGTACAGATGCCGGAAAGAAAGACGTGAAAAGATGTAAAGAGATTTAGTAGTTATATAAATCTTACCTAGAGCCGTGTGCTAAGGAAAAATAAAAATTATGTAATTGGGAAATGAACCATGATGTATATGAGAATACGTAGGCAATTGATCATCAAGTGGACCATTGTGAAGGAAATACTCATATAAATAGCCCAAGTTATCCAACTCGTATTATGTATAAAGCCCAAGTTATATCCAGCCCATAACAATTGTGTGCTTATTGAGTCCCTCCTTGGCAAGATAATCAGCGCCAATATTATTAGTGCGGGAAATATGAGCTATCTTGATATAGTCATAATCTTCCAGTGTGAGAGCTTCCATGTATTCCACCGTGTCTGTCAACCCTGCTGTAAATTTTTGTATATTATACCACAAGTTATATAAGTCTATGTGAATAATTATCATTTTGTCATGCAGGATATTGTTGTGGATCACTTTCAATAGTGATATCAATGCCAATGTCTCAGCTTCCAGAGGTGTAGTAGCCACTACGGGTCCACTAAAAATTAAAGACAAAATGAAAAGCCAATTGCAAACAAAGAAGAAAGGAAAAGAGAGAATGCAGAGACTATTTTACACAGAAAGAAATGCTACTTTTTGATTCGATTTTGGAATGATACTGACTTGTGCTTTTTATGCTATCCACTACTAACAACTTGATGATTAAAAGACTACACTACCCTTCTACTTATGCTAGCTGTCACCTTGACATAAGTGGAATGAAATATCAGTAAATAACATGAATTGAAATGACGAGTGTTGCATCTTCATTACTCCCCCTCAAGCTGAGAGGTCATTCCAAGCTTGTTGAGCAGACCATAGTGTTGTTTCACAGACAATGGCTTGGTGAGGATGTCCGCTGCTTGTGCATAGCTGGGAACATGCTGAGTTACAATTTCTCCTGCAGTGATCTTGTCGCGAATGTAGTGGCAGTCAATCTCGATGTGCTTAGTCCTCTCATGAAGCACGGGATTGGTTGCAATGGAAAGTGCAGCTTTGTTATCACAGTTCAGCAGCGTAGGAGGTAACTTATGAATGCCCAGATCCTTGAGTAGTGCCACCAACCAAGTGATCTCACATGCCGTTAATGCCATGGCACGATACTCTGATTCAGCAGTTGACCTGGCTACAAAAGATTGCTTCTTCATCTTCCATGATATAGGAGAACTGCCCAGTAATACACAGAAACCACTAGTAGACTTCCTGGTGATAGGACAACTCGCTCAGTCGCTATCACAGTAAGCAGTGAGCTGTGCTGCAGATGTAGAAGCCAACAATATTCCTTGCCCAACACTACCAGCTAAATACCTGAGTAAATGTTTTCCTGCCTGCATATGAATAATAGTAGGTTGCTGCATGAATTGAGATAGGATGTGAATCGAGAAAGTAATGTCAAGACGAGTTATCGTCAAGTAGACCAGCTTTCCAACTAGACGCTGATAAGGTGTGGGATCAGCTAGCAAGTCACCTTTTTGAGGAGTCAGCTTCAGGTGAACATCCATTGGAAGCTTCAGAGGTGTAATCTTACTCATGCCATATTCCTTGAGTAAATCAGTCGTGTATTTTCGCTGAGAAACAAAAAATCCTGAGCATGATCTATCGATTTCAAGGCCCAAAAAATAACGAGGTGCTCCCATGTCCCTCATGTGAAAGTGTTGAGAAAGAACACGCTTCAACTCTGTCATATCATTGTCCGAATCACCTGAAATAAGGATGTCATCTACATATACCAGAATCACTGTGATATTGCTGCCCTTGGTGAATGAAAACAAGTTGTAATCAGCTTTAGATTGCACGTAATTCATTCAGCTTCAGGGTGTGTGACAGCTTAGCAAACCATTGGCGAGATGCCTGCCGTAGACCATATAAAGCTTTCTTCAAACGACAAACTTTGTGAGTATTGGCAGTCATTGGTGTTGCCATGTTCAAAGATGGAATTCTGCTGCCCATGCCTTCATAACCAGGTGGCATCTTCATGTACACTACCTCATCCAAGTCTCCATTTAAGAAAGCATTGCTGACATCCATTTGACAAACAACCCAGTTCTGCATAGCTGCAACTGCTAGAAGAGCTCGTACAGTGGACAGCTTCGCTACAGGCGCAAATGTTTCAGTAAAATCAATGCCATGGACCTGTTTGTTACCCAGGATGACTAGCCTGGATTTGTACCTTTCAATCGAACCATCCGGATTATACTTAGTCCTATAAACCCATTTCGATCCAATGGCATGTTTGTCCTCTGGCAAATCCACGATATCCCAAGTGTTGTTTGTCTCAAGTGCCTCTAACTCTGCGTTCATAGCATCGATCCAACATTGTTTCTTAACAGCCTCTCTGTAGGTTACGGGATCCACAACTTTATCCAATGCGGACAAAAAACAACAAAACTGTAATTGTACCTCTTGAGTTGTCACTGCATTGGCATTAGCATTGGTTACATAGTCAGACATCCATGCAGGATGCGTCACTTGACGTGTGGATCGTCTCAAAACAGGCTCTTCACTATTTTGTGCATCACCCTCATGTTCATCTCCAACATCATGCTCTGCATCTTCGTTCTGGACCTCTTCACAGAATATGTCATCATCCTGTATAGGTATAGAGTTGTCCAGCTGCACAGGCTCTGGCACTAGCTCCATGTACGCATTTTTAAACTTGTCATTAAAGGGAAACACTTTCTCATTAAACTTCACATCTCTAGAAATAAACATTTCATTTGTAATCAAATTGAGTAATCTGAATCCCTTTTTTAATGGAGGATATCCCAAGAAGACACATGGAAAGCCTCGTGGTTGAAACTTATCGCCCTTTGTTGCCGGATTTGCAGAGAAAGCAAGGCAGCCAAACACCTTTATTTCTTCATAGTCAACTAGAGACTCAAGCAAAACTTCATAAGGAATTTTATTCTGCAGGGCTATTGTGGGAATTCTATTGATTATGTAAACTGCTGTAAGGACACACTCTCCCCAGTAGGCAATGGGCAGTCCAGACTGAAATTTCAGCGCCCGTGCCACCTCCAAAATCTGCCTGTGCTTACGCTCAACGAGTGCATTCTGCTGTGGCTTGTACACACAAGACGTTTGATATAGGATCCCATTGTTGTTGTAAAACTCTTTGCACGGTTTATCATTGAATTCCAATGTATTGTCAGATCGTATGATCTTGATACTAGTGGTAAAATGATTTTTCACATAGTTCAAGAAAGCAGTTATAGTGCACAAATAATCTATTTTATGTTCTAGCAAGTAAGCCCAGGTTACACGAGAGAAATCATCGATAATCATGAGAAAGTACCTATACTTCTTACGAGCAAGCACCTTGTAGGGACCCCAAGTATCGATATGCACTAATTCGAACCTTTCTGTTGCTTGTGAATTGCTCTGTGGAAGTGGAAGTTTGGTAAACTTCGCCATTGGACACGTGACACAGACCAAGTCTTCACCCAGGAGTTGATTCTTAATGCCTGATATGAGTTGCAGCTTTTGAGGTGGTGTATGACCCAGCCTTTGATGCCAGAGTCTAAGTTGATCACCATGCTTTGTAGACTGAGCTTGCAGACATTGAGCCTTGTGAGGTATTGATCCAATTTGAGTCAAATAATACAATCCATTGTTTATCTCTCCCATTCCTCGGAGTCTCTTGGATGCAGAGTCGAGAATCAAGCATTTGTCCGCATAAAATGTAACATCACAGCCATTGTCCTTTGCCAACTTGTGAATTGAAAGTAAGTTATGGTTGAAATCCGGTACATGTAGCACATTCAGCAGTTTCATACCATTGTCAAGCACTAGGTCTCCAATATGGGTTATTAATGTCTTTGCTCCTGTTGGCAGTTTGATAGTGAAACTGAGAGGTGCATGTCTAACATTTTCTAAGATATTCAGGGTGGCAGTCATATGGTCAGACGCCCCTGAATCAATGATCCATTTCCCACTGTGTGCTCCCCCTGATTTGCTATCTATCATTCCAGAAAAAGGGCTCTCATCATCATCTGCTGTGTGCTTGCTGCCAGGCATCATAGAGAGCAAATGCTGGAGTTGCGTTGTGGTAAATATCATACACTGGTCATTATTTTCAGATGTCACTTGAGCAACATTAGCCATCTTCACTTTGCCATTATTCCATTGTGATGAACCAGTCCCAGAATTGAACGCACCACCTTTCAGACCTGACTTGTTGTGCTTATAGTGCCACTTTGGGTAGCCAACCACAGTCCAACATCGTGATGAACTATGCCCTTTCATCCCACAAGCTGTGCACACAATAGTTTTCTTAGAAATGCTTTTAGTGTTGCTATACATGGCCGCCACTTTAGTATCGTGCACAATGCTTAAATTGAGAGCATCACGTTGAGATTCTTCCTGCTGCAAGGCTGCACAGGCTACTTCAACAATTGGCAATGGAGACAACATCAATAATTGACTACGTTGACCACCATAAACCTCATTCAAACCATTCAAAAATAGGAACAATCGAGACTCCTCTCTCATGCTTTCTATTGCACTTAACAGGGCAGTTACTTCAACATTGTCTACGGTTACTCTAGGCAACACAGTCATTGAATCAATTTCTTCCCATAAAATACTCATAGCAGTATAATAGTCAGCCACAGAGAGTTCGTTTTACCTCAAACTAAACAAATCTTTACTCAACTTATATTTTCTGGACCCATTTGTTAACATAAACCTACGTTCTAGCTGCTTCCAAACTTCACTAGCCAGGTTTATAAACAAAATAGATCGTTTAACAGAATCAGATATGTTGTTATGCAGCCAAGAAATTACCATGTTATTACATGTTTCCCATTGAGCTGCATCAGTAGCCTCAGTCGTGCTTTTCACCACAGATCCATCCACAAACCCCAACTTCCTCTTACACATAAGTTGTATTTCCATCGATCGACGCCATGACCTGTAGTCTGAAGCTCCCTGTAGTTTTGTGACGCTGATCGATGTTGGCCCATCTGAAGGATGCAAAAACAAAGGGTTCTGCAGATCTGCAAACGTGAACCTGCTTCCAGTTGCCATGAAACCAAATCGAGATATTGTTCAAGATCTGGTTTGAGACACAAAAGCAAGACAATACGTTCAGTGAAATAAGAAACACAATATGACCAATATAAATAAATAAGGAACCGAAGCAAATCTGCAATGTCACAAAAAAAACTCACTTTTCTCTATGTTAACAATGAAGGAATTTACGGATGAGCGAAAGCGTGAAATAACAATTATTCCGTAAAAACCATATACCGCACATATAGAAAAACGTATAAAAGGGAAAAACTGAGGAATCGAAACCATACCTCGTGAATTGAAGCTTTATAAAATTGGAGTGCTAGCAGTTGCTCCTCAGTGTGTGAAGCACTCTACCGGTATCCACCAAGAACAATCCTCTTCGATGAACCTTTTATAAAACCGAGCTTTTATAAAATGGAGTTTTGAGAGAGAGAGAAGAAGAAGATGGAGGCTAGGGTTTTCACAAAACCAAAGTTGTGTATCTTGTCCAAATGAGCCATCCATCTCATTCTATTTATAGGACTCTCCTAGGGTTTTATAATATATCTTTATATATTTTAACCCCACATTTTATCTTCATAAAATGCTTTAATAATAATTAAAACAATTTTAATCATATGATTTCTTATTCATAATGCAAAGTTCATATTAATGCAAATTAGAAACTCCTTTCTAATTTCATACACTCTGGCCAGAGTTTCCAGAACTCGCATACTAAGAATAACATAGGATATTCTCTTCCTATACTGGAAGGGGTAGATCCTCTATTGATGTTAACTATCTCTATACACAAATCCCTATGCCCAGAATAGACCTAATGGATGTCCTTGAGACTAAGGACTAAACCAAAGCACGGTTCATTATATATAAGATACCTTTAACGATCTCAAGTCTAAGGACACTTGTACAACTATCACTCAGTGAATAACTATTGACACGTGAGTAATCTCCATTAGTTGTTCAACTTATCAAGTCATGTTCAGTGAACTTATTCCCTAATAAGCACCTACATACCAGCTATAGTGTCACCACACAAATGCCTATGAGAACAGACATCCTCCTGAAGGGAGCAAGCATAGTATGTACCAATCTTTGCGGATCCACTAACATTCGATTAGTTATCCTATGATCAGGAACTGTTTAAGTCCAGAGTTATCATCTTCTAGATCTCACTATTATAATCTCATTATAATTCTAGAAGCTTTACTCTAAACTATGGAATATCTTATTTAATACACTTTAAATAGATAAAGCCCATAAAAATATAACAAGTCTTTTATTAATTCAAAATGAAATCAATTAGGAATACAATAAAGTTCTTCCTAACTCATCATACATGATTGGATTTAGGACAAACACTTTCAAACAATGGCAGCTCTGATACCATAAAGACAAAATGAAAAGCCAATTGCAAACAAAGAAGAAAGGAAAAGAGAGAATGCAGAGACTATTTTGCACAGAAAGAAATGCTACTTTTTGATTCGATTTTGGAATGATACTGACTTGTCCTTTTTATGTTATCCACTACTAACAACTTGATGATTAAAAGACTACACTACCCTTCTACTTATGCTAGCTGTCACCTTGACATAAGTGGAATGAAATATCAGTAAATAACATGAATTGAAATGACGAGTGCTGCATCTTCATTAAAAATAAACATATGATCTCCGGTTACGTTGGTGACATATCCACCTATACCAGAAATAGTGTTACCATTCCTAATCGTCCAGGATCCATCTGTGAACCCATAGTAATCCCAAGTTTCCTTAATGTCTTGTATAAAGTGCTGGTACAGAATTTTGTTGCTTGAATGGGTCTATGGATCCAATATTGTTCGTTGTTAGAGTGTAATAGACCCCCCGAGTGACACCAGATAAAAGCTCTATGGACTATTAGGAAATTAAGTTGCTTTGTAGTGCTTACTTGTTGTTGGAAAGTATCTTCATTTCTATGTAACCAGAGTGTCCAAAAAGCAGCTAAAACCGTGACTTGCCACTGGTCCTTATAATGAGTACCATTTTCTATACTGAAGATCTTCCATACCCAATCTGCTTCATGGAAGGTGATGTTAACCGCAATCCACCAACTATTAATAAAGTCCCAACATTTTCTGGCCTTGTCGCATTATATGAAGAGATGATGTATACTCTCTTCTGTGTTGTTACAAATTGAGCAAGTTGGAGAGATATTTAAGTTTTGCAGCCTTCTTGCTAAGAATATTTTTGTTGGAAGTATATTCCTAGTGATTTTCCAAATGAATGTTCTAATCTTCGGGGGAATTTTTAATGACCATATGAAGGTGAAGGCACACCTATATGGTGTTAGGTAATGAATTACACACAGAGAGGGGTGAATGTGTTTTTGTATTTTTATGCTTTTCTTGAATTGTTTAAGATGCTGAACAAAGTAAATTAAATCTTGCATTGAGATGTGTTAATACTAAAATTAAACGAGCAATGAAAGTGAACACAAATGTTTCAAAACTCACTGAATTTTATATTAAAATTAAGAATGTTTTGGTACAAAATTTCTAGGCTCTTTGTTGCTTAAGAGCTTAGCTTCTTTCTTGAGAGAATACAAGATTTTCTGACCTAAATTGTTACTTCTAACAAAGGATCAGTGTTAACTTTATATGATAGTTAACTACTGGTTTATACAGTGTATAATAAGAGATACTATTCACTTTCATAAACTGTCATTAATCATTCCATTTTAGGAAAAGCATATCTTCCATTTCTGGCTTAGCATATCTTTGCAACTGTGTTAACTTTGATCTTCCTTTGTCAGTTAATCTTCACCCTTGATCTTGCACTCTCCAAACTGCTTTTTATAGACTTGTCAATCCAACTGATTGAATTGTTTGTTGATTGTTAATCTTGGATATTGAACTAGTCTGCACTTTGTATTTTGAGTTTCACCTCGAGATCTCTAGTTTGGTATATAGAGAACTTGACATCTCGATAAGTATATTGGCTTATGATAAGTGGATTTTATATCCACTTGGAACGCTTTATTACAAGCTTAAATTGATATTTTGGACTCAAGTTGTTGGTATTTTGATGTGTTTTTGTGTTATTGCATTTCAGGTATCAGTTAAATGAAGAAAGGAGCTTTTAAAGGAAATATGATGAAAAGTGATCAGATTTGGAAGCCAAGGCCATTGTCAAGTTGTAGAGAATCTTGTTAGCTTCACGTGGGCAGTTGAATCGCCTAATTCTGGCGAGTAGAACTCAAGTTATGGCCAAAATAAGATTCATCAGAATTTTCCAGAAGCCGCCCACGCGGCCGCCTCAGAAGTGCACGCGACGGCATGCTGATGCGCGGCTGATTTCGCTGATTTCGCTGAAAAAGCCTTTTTTTGTGGAATTTGATAATTTTAAGGGTACAGGTCCACTAGGGGCTTATATATACTTAAAAAAAAAGGTTTTCATCATTCGGGAAGATTGGGAGATCAAGGAGAAGACCTAGAAGCACAAAATAACTCTGAAAAAGAAGATCTTGTTTTCTACTTGTGATTCTTTGAATTAGTTGTAACTTTGGATGCTCGTTTTCATTCTTGTTGAACCGAGACCTTTTTTTATTCGTACTTTGATTATTATTCAGTTTATTAAGACTTTGTTTTATACCATGCTTTCATTGGAACCCATGATGACGATGAGTTCAATTATGGGCTAATCGTTATCATGGGATTTTAGCGGATTTAATTATGGATTTCAATAATTATTTTGTTTCGATATCTTAGTGTGTGGTGATTGATTGATATCCCGGTATTGGTTGTGCTTATTCGTCTTATGTGCGTAGCTAACATATAAGATAGTGTGTTCATCTCTATTAAAGCGACAGTGAATATAGAGGTTTAGAACTTGCCATGCTAGCATAGGTTCATGTATTTGTTATGCATGATTCGTAGGTAATTTTAACCATCTTACTTGCCCTATGTAATCACGATAGATAACTTGCGCATTAAACTGTTATGTTTTCAATTCTTATAGACATATAAGGACTAAGCATAATTGGTGTCTATTCAACTTCTATCTCTTTTGTGGATGCTTGGTAGTAGGGTATTCGTACAACGAAAGTTGGCGTTTACTAGTTTCGTCTTATCTGATTAGTGTCATCACAATTACATGCTAAGGTTAAGAACAATAAGTCTATTAGATGAAGTATTTAATGAAGTTAGAATTCCATGTTTGTCATATATAGTAATTCAACCTCAATTCTCTTAGTTAATGTTATTTAGTATAATCTCTTAGTTTAATAAAACCCAATTTGTTATTTTTCTTAGCATTGAGCGATAACCGTAGATTGTTGCATAGGTGCATAAATTGAACTTAACCTAAACCACTCTCTGTGGGAACGAATCTGATTTATATCTTATATTACTTGCGAACGCGTATACTTGCGTGAATATTAGCGCGTGCTTTCACCCTAACAAGTTTTTGGCGCCGCTGCCGGGGACTCGGTGTTAATTGTTTAGTTTATGTGCTTGTCATCAGTGGTCGTTATGAGGAAAATAATAAAATCAAGAATTGCAGATGGGTTATGAGGAAGTTTAGGTCTTGGAGGGACAGTGTTGGGGTGCAGAAGTATAATGAAGCCAGAATCGAGTTTCTGAAATTGCTGGAGAGACATGAAATTTACTAGAAGCAGAGGTCAAAGCAATTCTGGTTAAGAGAAGGAGACCAGAATACCAGATTTTTCCATAATTTTGCGATGGAAAGAAAGAAGAATAACCAATTGACGAGATTGAAAGATAAACATGGGGAATGGGTAGATAATGTTCAAGGCATACAAGAGATTATTACTGATTATTTCTCGGATCTTTTCCGATCATCAACACAGGGAGGTTTATTATCGGAAAGAGAGAAGGTGAACAGTGTCACAGATGAGCAAAATGTGCAGCTGCTGGCTCCAATCACGAATGATGAAGTAAAAGATGCTGTGTTTTCTATGCATGTAGATAAAGCTCCAGGGTACGATGGTCTCAACCCATGTTTCTATCAAACGTATTGGAGTGTAGTAGAGAAAAATGTGGTGGAGTTGTGGGGGAGTTCTGTCAACATTTTTTGCATACGGGGGAATTGCAAATGGAGCTAAATCGGACCGTAGTCTGTTTGATTCCGAAAGTGAAAATCCCACAACAGATGACTGAATTGCGTCCAATTTCCTTGTGCAATGTCTTGTTCCGGATTCTTTCAAAAGTTCTTGCAAACCGTATAAAGATGTGTCTCCAAATGTTGATATCTGCTAATCAAAGCGCTTTCATCGAAGGACGCTTATTAACAGATAATACCCTGATCGCTTTCGAAGTAAACCATTATATTAAACGAAGAACTCAGGGAGTGAATGGTGTGGCAGGTCTGAAGATAGATGTATCGAAGGCCTATGACAGGTTAGAGTGGGATTATATAGAGGGAATGTTGAGAAAATTTAAGTTTCACCATGTGTGGATTCAGCGGATTATGACTTGCATTAAAACTGTCTCATATAGTTTCTTGCACCAGGGGGAAGTCTTTGGTGATCTTAAACCACAAAAAGGGATTCGACAAGGGGATCCTATATCCCCTTACATTTATATCCTTTGTGCTGAGGGGCTTAATTCGATTATTAAGCATCATGAAGATATGGGATTGATTTATGGGTGTAGTATTGCTAGAAGAGCACCATCTGTATCTCACTTATTGTTCGCGGATGATTGCTACTTTTTCTTAAAAGCAGTTGAAGCAGAAGCACGAGTGATGAAGAAAATCATAAAACGCTACGAAGAGCTATCTGGGCAAGCTGTGAATTTTAGTAAGTCCCTGATCACTTTTAGTCCGAATACATCTCCAGAAACTTGAGTACAAATATGTGATATACTTGATGTTCAAGAAAGTGCAAAACCTGGGAAGTACTTAGGCTTACCAATGACAGTTGGGCAAAGAAAAAATGAGATTTTTCATTTCTTAAGTGATCGAGTGAATCAGAAGCTAAAAGTGTGGCAGAATAAGAGCATATCAAAGGCAGGCAAGTGTACTTTATTAAAAACTGCCGCACAGGCAATTCCTAACTTTTGGATGAATTTAATGCTCATACCAAATGATGTTCTTACTACGATACAACGCCAAATGAATGGCTTCTGGTGGGAGAATGGTAATGAGAAAAAAGGGGTTCGATGGATGGCCTGGGAGAACATTTGTTGTATCAAAGAGGCGGGAGGTTTGGGTTTCAAAAACTTGAAACAATTTAACATTGCAATGCTTGCTAAACAAGGATGGAGGTTGTTAAATAACTCAGATACTTTGGTCACGGATATTATGAAGGCAAGATACTTCCCGCATACTGATTTTCTGAATAACAAGTTAGGAAAGAACCCAAGCTATATGTGGCGAAGTATTATTACGGCACAAGATGTGGTGAGAAAGGGGTGCAGAAGAAGTATTGGCACAGGAAATTATACTTTTTTCTGGAAAATCCCGTGGTTACCGTGTATTGAAAATGGATATGTTACAACACATATGCCAATTGAGCTCGAAAATATACGGGTATGTGATCTAATGGAAGAACAGGGGAAAAAGTGGGATGTTGATATTCTTAATGACTTGTTTGAAGATAGAGATGTCTGTTTGATCAAGAAGATCCCTCTTTCTATAAGCAATATAACTGATACATGGATGTGGATTTTTTAGGAGAAAGGCGAGTTCACGGTGAAAAGCTGTTATAGAAGTTTGGTTGGCGAATATGATAAATCGGATGCGGTCTTTTGGAAAAAGCTCTGGAGTTTGGACTTACCTGGGAAGATTTGTTTTTTCTTATGGAGAACCTGCATAAAATGTTTACCTACTGCCATAGAACTAATTAGTAAAAGAGTGGATGTTGATAGTAAGTGTTGCTGGTGCCAGGTACGAAATGAGGATGCAAAACATGTTTTATTTGAATGCATTTTTGCACAAAGTGTGTGGCGATCAGCAGGCATGTCACAATAGGTTCAGACAATACAAGGGGAGATAATCTTCGAGCATTTCAAATGCATGTTCACTGCTGAAACAAAGGAACAATGCATATCAGTAGCACTATTTTGATGGAGCATATGGAATCGACGAAACAAATGGGTTTGGAGTAGAATTGATGTCTCTGTGTTTGGAACGATGAATGCTGCTATTAATTTACTGGGGGATTGGAAGACAGCACAAGTGGAAAGAGAGAAAGTATCAAAATCATCTAATGGGAATGGAAGGAGATGGCAGGCCCCGAGTAGTGGTTGGGTGAAGTTAAACGTTGATGCAACTGTGTTTGGAGATATAGGAGCTATTGGAGTAGGAGGAGTAATCCGAGACGAACATGGAGGTTTCGTAAAAGCAATATGCAAGAAGATGGCAGGTCATGGACTCCTAGAGAGGCTGAAGCATTAAGCCTCAAAGAAGTTCTCTCCTGGATGAAGCAATTCGGCTTTGCACGGTGCATAGTTGAAACAGACTCTAAACTTTTAGCTGATGCATGTAAAGCAGATTCAGGAAGATCGTATTTCCACTTCATTATGAAGGATTTTGTAGATTTAGTTAAGCATTTTGATGAGATGCTAGTACGTTTTGTACACAGGTCTGCGAACGGAGTTGTTCACTTGCTAGCTCGGGTATCTCGTTCTATGTCAGGCCTACAGAAATGGGAGGGTGTTGTTCCCAATTTCCTATCAGATGTAATCACATATGATTTGATTTAATGCAAGTACGATTCTATTCAAAAAAAGGTACAGGTCCACTAGGGGCTTATATATACTTAAAAAAAGGTTTTCATCATTCAGGAAGATTGGAGATCAAGGAAAACACCTAGAAGCACAAAACAACTCCGAAAAAGAAGATCTTGTTTTCTACTTGTGATTCTTTGAATCAGTTGTAACTTTGGATGCTCGTTTTCATTCTTGTTGAACCTAGACCTTTTTTTATTCGTACTTTGATTATTATTCAGTTTATTAAAACCTTGTTATATACCATGCTTTCATTGGAACCCATGATGACGATGAGTTCAATTATGGGCTAATCGTTATCATGGGATTCTAGCGAATTTACTTATGGATTTCAATAATTAATTTGTTTCGATATCTTAGTGTGTGGTGATTAATTGATATCCTGGTATTGGCTGTGCTTATTCGTCTTATGTGTGTGGCTAACATATAAGATAGCGTGTTAATCTCTATTGAAGCGACAGTGAATATAGAGGTTTAGAACTTGCCATGCTAGCATAGGTTCATGTATTTGTTATACATGATTCGTAGGTAATTTTAACCATTTTACTTGCCCTATGTAATCACGATAGATAACTTGCACATTAAACCGTTATGTTTTCAATTCTTATAGACATATAAGGACTAAGCATAATTGGTGTCTATTCAACTTCTATCTCTTTTGTGGATGCTTGGTAGTAGGGTATTCATATAACGAAAGTTGGCGTTTACTAGTTTCGTGTTATCTGATTAGTGTCATCACCATTACATGCTAAGGTTAAGAACAATAAGGCTATTGAATGAAGTATTTAATGAAGTTAGAATTCCATTTTTGTCATATATAGTAATTCAACCTCAATTCTCTTAGTTAATATTATTTAGTATAATCTCTTAGTTTAATAAAAACCCAATTTGTTATTTGTCTTAGCATTGAGCGATAACCGTACACTGTTGCATAGGTGCATAAATTGAACTTAACCTAAATCAATCTCTGTGGGAACGAATTATACCCAAGTGTATCTTGAGACATCATCCACCATCACAAGTGCATATTTGTTCCTTGAAATTGATAAGATATTTACTGGGCCAAACAAGTCTATGTGAATGAGTTGCAATGGTACACTTATAGAATTCACAGTTTTTGACTTGTGACTTGATCTTTTTATTTTTCCTTTTTGACAAGCTTCACAGACTTCAACTTGAGAAAACTCCAGATTAGGCATGTCTCTTACTAACTCCTTTTTGACCAAGGTGTTAATTACCTTAAAATTCAAGTGAGTCAACTTTTTATGCCATAGCTTGCTTTGTTCTACAGATGCCTTGGTGTAGAAGCAACAAATTTCTTCCCTATTTGCTGAGTCCAAGTCTGCAACAAATAAGCTTCCTTTTCCTGCTCCTTTCAGAGCAACTTCACCAGTTCTCTTGCTGATAAAAGTGCATTCTTCTTTGTTGAATAAAACTTCAAAGCCTTTGTCTGCAAATTGGCTAACACTTAGAAGATTCACTTCAAGACCAGCTACTAGTGTTACATCATCAATGACAATATTTCCAAAGATAATCTTGCCATATCCCATAGTGAATCCTTTGTTGTTGTCTCCAAAGGTCACCAAAGGGCCAGCCTTCTCCTCAAATTATGATAGCAGGGCCTTATCACATGTCATATGCCTGGAACATCCACTGTGTATGATCCATATGACTTTCTTTATTTTGCCCTGCATACAATGAGTTTTAAGTGTGTTTAGCAACCCAAACAGTGTTGGGCACTTTCTTCTTGTTAACTGATTTAGCAGAAGTAGAATGAGTTGTTTCAGAAAAAATAGAATTCATTGACTTTTGTGCATTTTTCCTATCTATTGTAGACCCAATTTTTGTTTCTTTGAGGTCTACTCTCAGCTTGTGGCAACTTTTCATCACTTTCAAGTTGCAAGGGATGCAATCAAACTTGTCACAGAATGAGTAGGGATCTTTTGCATCTGCTTCATTGTATTTGCAGGCTCCTTCAACTAGCTTGCTAACAACCTTTTTACAAAGGTGAGTTAGGTGATTCACAGAGCCACATTTCTCACATTTCTTTCTTGGGGCATCTGCAACATAAGCAAAATTGTTGCTTTTGTTTATCCCAATCTTCCCATTTCTATTTTTCTTCTTCTTTCTTGCATCATCAGTTTTTATTTCTTTGACAAGTGTCTTGAAACTTTGGTTGTACATGAGCTTCTCTTCAGCTTTGAAAGATTGAGTTGCTTCCACATTTTTCTTTTCATTGTCTTCATCAGCAATTTCTTGCTTGATAATCAACTCTTCTTCACTGAAGTTAACTTCACATACCTTGAACATAAGTGAAACAACCTTGTTCAGCATAGCTGGAATATTTTCATTTTCTGTTGCTTTTCCTTTTTCACCTACATCTTTCTTCTTGTTTTTCAAGGCATCATAATCAAGACCATTAGCAATATTTGCACATGGCTTGTTCTTCTCATGATATTGTCCAACCAACTCAGATGCATTCTTGAAGGACTTTAACTTGACTTCATTCTTCTCCAGCTTCTCCCTTAACACTGCTTTAATTTCACTTACACACTTGAGCTTGTTCTTCAGATATGCATTCTATTGTCTTAAAGCTTCAAGCTCTACCAACAATAATTCAGCTTCTTGTTTCTCATTTTCAAGCTTCTCATTTATCTTTGTCAGTCTGTTAACCTCTTCATTAGCAGCAACCATACTTGTATGAATATGAAACATTTATGTGCTCATCTTTTCTACGGTTTTCTTATATTGACCCACATTTAAATCAATGGTAGTAAGAGCTGGTACTTGTGATTTTGATGAGGGTAACTCTCCTCGTTCCAAGGCCATTAGTGCATAATTTCCAACTTCCTCATCTTCATCATTATCAGAGTCATCCCAACTCTTTCCCTCTGCAATATAAGCTTTGCTTTGTTGTTTCTTCAGAAGAGCTTCATACTTTGCTTCCAGTTCAAGATAAACTTTGTCTTTCTTTGCTTTCTTGGGTTTTCTACATTCTGTAGCAAAATGACCTAGTTCATCATAGTTGTAGCACCTTATCTTTGATATGTCAATAGATCCCATTTTGTAACCATTTTTGCTATCAGATGTGTACTTCCTTTTTCATTTCCAGCTGCTGTCTGTATTGAATGACGGTCCTTTACCATTGAAGAATCTTGGCTTCTTTACTCTAATGTTAGAGAACTTTCTTTCCAAATAGGCCATTGACTGATCTAGCTCATCAAGTTCATCCAGGGTGTAGAACTCATCTTCTTCCAATTCTAGTATGACTTGTTCCGAGAGTCATTGTTTAATTGCTCACTTATTGAGGTAATTGGAGTCAGGGATCTTGGCTCATCATTAGATGTCTGGCTTTCATTGACAGTTAGAGTACTTGAACCATCCATAACATGCCCTTGACCAGCTCTCAACGATTTTCTTTGAATCATTTCTAATTCATATGTTTTTAAGATTCCATAAAGAAATTCCAGTGCTATCCTGCTTAAATCTCTCCCTTCTCTAATTGCAGAAATTTTCTGTTCCAGATGATCAGGGAGTGTGAGCAAAAACTTCAAATTTACCTCTTTAGCTTCATAATATTTATTATGCAGCTGAAAGTCATTTATCAGCTTGTTAAACCTTTCAAACACATCAGTGATACTTTCCTTTGGCTTAGCCATGAAACCCGCATACTGTGAAATCAGTATCCTTCTTTGATTAGATCTAACTTCTTCAGTTCCTTCACAGAGTATTTCAATCTTTTCCCAGATCTTCTTAACAGTGTCACGGTTGACAATGTTATTATAAATTACATTGTCAAGTGACTCTATCAAGATCAGCTGTAAGCCACTATCCAGGGAAACTTTTTCTTTCTCAGGCTCAGTGTACTCAGAAGGGTCTTTTGGAGCATAATGAGCTGGAATGACCATATCACCATCTGTATATTCCTCAACTCTAACCATAGGAGTGAAAGGCCCATTTTTGAGAATCTGAATGTATAGTGGATTGGCCATCCTGATAAACAACAACATTTTCTTCTTTCATAGAGTATAGTTAGTTTTATCAAAAGTAGGAATTTTGATGCTACTGATTTTCTGTGTATTCATTCTTCCAAGATGTTGAATCTGTTTACTTTTAGATTTTGCTCTAATACCACTTATTAGGTAATGAATTACACACAGACGGGAGGTGAATGTGTTTTTGTGTTTTTATACTTTTCTTGAATTGTTTAAGGTGGTGAACAAAGTAAATTAAATCATGCAATGAGATGTGTTAATACTGAAATTAAACGAGCAATAACAGTGAACACAAATCTTTCAAAACTCGCTTAATTTTATATTAAAATTAAGAATATTTTGCTACAAAATTTCTAGGTTCTTTGTTGCTTAAGAGCTTAGCTTCTTTCTTGAGAGAATACAAGATTTCCCGATCTAAATTGTTACTTCTAACAAAGGATCAATGTTAACTTTATATGATAATTAACTACTGGTTTACACAGTGTGTAATAAGAGATGTTATTCACTTTAGTAAACTTTCACTAATCATTCCATTTTAGGAAAAGCATATCTTCCATTTCTGGCTTAGCATATCTTTGCATACTGTGTTAACTTTGATCTTCCTTTGTCAGTTAATCTTCACCCTTGATCTTGCACTCTTCAACTGCTTTTTGTAGACTTGTCAATCTAACTGACTGAATTTTTTGTTGATTGTTAATCTTGGATATTGAACTGGTCTGCATTTTGTATTTTTAGTTTTACCTCGAGATCTCCAGTTTGGTATATAGAGAACTTGACATCTTGATAAGTATATTGGCTTATCGAGATCTCTCATTTCTCTATGTGGTTTTGACTTGTAGATGTCTATGAGTTCTCTATAAGAGAATTTTGCTTGTCGAGATCTCTCCACTTCATTTCTTCACTTTGTTTTATAGATATCTCTGATTTCTCTAGTGACTAATTGACTTGTCGATAACTTAGAGTTCTCTAGTGATATTTTACTTTTCGATATCTCAGAGTTCTCTAGTGATTTTTGACTTGTCGATATCTCAGAGTTCACTAGTGATTTTTGACTTGTCGATAACTCAGAGTTCTCTAGTGATTTTTGACTTGACGATAACTCTGAGTTCTCTAGTGATGAATTGACTTGTCGATATCTCCAATCTTCATATCTTCAATTTGGCTTGTCAATATCTCTGAGTTCTCTAGTAGCTTTCCTGACTTCTCTATAAGTCATTCTGGAGTTCTCGAATGACTTCTCTATAACACTAAATATGTGACTTGTAGAGATCTTGACTTAGAATATTTTTCTCAAAACAGATTTATTCAACTCCAAACTTCTTCATAATCCTTCTAAGGCATGATCTTCTTGATCTTCTTCCAGATAGAATTCTTAGGTTTGATACTGTTTAAAGAAAAAGACTCCAGTCTGCTTGTAATATCCGGGATATAGCGTGTAATTACTTTTATCAATAAATATTTATTATGTGATTTTTTGGTGAATTATCTGATGATTGGTATTGATATGTGGATATTTATATCTGATTAAGTATAGGTATGTTAATTTTATTATGTCCAGAATAAAATATATATAATTAAGGTATTTTTTTGGTAATTTTTAGACTGTTATATGATTTTATATTGATTTATGAATTTATTAATTATATTCTGAATAATTACAAAATTATTTTATAAAGCAGGGAATCGTCCAACCTTAACCGTTTTTACATTTTTACAACCCGAAACTCTTCCGAAAACTCCTTCCTAATCTAATCTGATAATATCGGACATTTCCCGTATTTTGACTTTTTCAATCCGGATTACGGTTTGACCCGTGCGCGGCCCGACGCAAGATTTTCGATACGATAATCGTTTCGATAAAGCAACAAAACCCGTATTCTTAAAAGACGGGATATTATTACATTATTATCGTATGAAGTGTTTTATAAGAATCCCGATTTGGATAATTATCCCATACGGGTATCAAATCGGATCGTTTTTGTAGTTACTTAGTGCCTAAGTAACTAATTTATCGATCCAATACGATCCGACACGAACCAATATTCCATAAATATATATAGCACTTTTATTATTTCATTTTATTATTATAATTATAATCAGTCAGTATAATCCTGAAAAATACAGAGATAACTCTAATTAAACGATACGTTTTTGAAAATCAAACGCACAAACGAAGGCGTTATCGAACTCCGATTCGGACGTACTATATATCAAATCGAAACTCTCGAAAAGACCTTTCTAAATCAATCCATCATTTTAGTGCAGAAATCAAGGTATTTTTCTTATTTATTTGTTTTAATTCGAAATATTTAAAGATTAAATTATGAAAATTTGTTCTTGATATTGTTAATATGATTTGATGCTAAAATCATGTAGATCTTTTCATCCTGGTCATTTTGGTATATTATATGTCAAATTTGGAGTTCAATAACATGTCCAAATTGATATTTGATTCTGGAAAATTGAAATTAGGGTTTATATGCTTGAATGTTTTTAATTGAAATTTGGGTATTTCTTTGTTAAGGGTTATTGGTTAAAATTAATGGTACCATTTTGTAGATCGTTTGGAAACCAATCGAATGATATAGGTTAGATTATCAGAGCATTCCTGGAAGAGGCTTATCGGAAAAATAATTAGAACGGCGGCGGAATTTTCCAGCTACGATTATGGCCGCTTCGTTTACGTGTTGATAATTTCGGTTGCATATTCGGTTTTCTGGTATTGCAACGCTTAAACGCCATGATTTTGGTCAAGTTCTGGGCAGCTTTTAAGCTCTCCGGAAAGCTTGGTGGCCGCCGTTAATGGCGGCCGGCCACCGGAGAGGAAAGGTGAAGAAGACGATGGCGAATTGCATTTTAGCTATCGTTCTTTCCTCATTTTTACGGAACAGTCCCTAGGTTTTAAAAATTCTTAGAAATCAGATTTATGTTTTAAAATGTTCAAAAATCATTTTCCTGTTTTATTATTTTCAAAATTTGTATTTTCTTTTTATAATTAATTTCAGAAATTGTTTTTAATTATTTTAAATTTCAAAAATTCATTATTTATTATTCTAGAAATTATTTTTAACTAAAAAATAAATCTTAATTAATTATTTAATTAATTTTAGTTGATAATTAATTAATTAATTAATTAATTAATTTAAATATTAATTTATTAATTCATTTATTTAGTTATTAATTAATCTTAATTGATTATTTAATTAGAGTTAATTGTTTATTTTTTGATTGAAAAATTCTGGAAAATAGTTTCGAGCTTTAAAATATTATTTTAAATTATTTTCAAGGCTCGATAATTATTACTCCCTCTGTCTCATTGAATTTTATACATTACTTTTTGACACGCTTTTCAATGCTCCTTTAAAGCATAGCTCTATAATATTTTTTAAATTTTTTTTCTAAATAAAAGTTTTATGTTTAAACTTTTATTCAAAAAAAATAATTTAAAAAACATTATGAAACTGTACTTTATAGAAGCCTCGAAATACATGCAAATAGTGATCGTATAGAACCTACCGGGACGGAGGTAGTATAAAATTATTTCAAAGTCAGATTCGGGTGTTCGAACTCTATTATTTAATTATAAAATGATTCGGATACCCGTTTTAATTCCAAAAAATGTTCAAAAATTCATATTAAATACATGTAAAATCATTTTAACCCTGAATCTTCTTTGAAAAATTATTTTGATCGAATATCCTGTATGCTATGTGCTACGTGCTATCTGATTGATGTGTAATATGTCTATGTGGTTATTGTTTGACTGTTTTAGTCATAACTTTCGATCCGTAAATCGGATTTGGGTAAAACGAAGGGGAGATAAAAGCTTATGACGTTTGTGTGATGATTAGAATGATATGAGATTGAGTATTGATAGATACTTGTGATGCCTAGAAGAGTAAGTGAGGCATAGAAAAGAAATTCAGTTATCAGTAAAAAGAACTGAAGTGTAGAAAAAGAAAGCAAGTGATCGATGAATAGAAGCAAGGCATAGAAAAAGAACGAAAGTGATTGAAATGTAAAACTATTAGAAGAATACAAGTAAAGTTGGAAATCATATGTGACAAGGCAAGTACTTCTGAACCTTCTTCAAGATATATTGCAAATATTTTCGAACTTTTTCATAACATGTTGCTCGTATTCAAAATAAATCATATTTTATATTGCAAGCGCTTTAAACCATTCAACCATGAACCCTGATTCTTATTGATCTTGAGCCATAAGCCTTATTCTTCGTAAACCATTGATTGTTGAATTCTCAAATATGTACCACACCTATACAATACTACTCCACAAATACATATATACCACATACTGATTCTTGATATCGAATTATTCAACATACAAACCTTGGTACTTTGTATAACAGAAGGCCAATCCTTGTAACCCTTGAACCCTTGGTCTTCTACTTTCTGATTCTTTCTTTGATTAAAAGCCAACCTTTATAATTCCATTATTATACCTTCTTGGAATTATGAATCACCCTATGCTTCAAGATAAATATTGTTTATGATTCAGTTTATTGATTGACATCGTTTATCATATTTTTATTTTAGAATTGGATGGTTTTATAAATGTAGACCAGATTCATGGTCAGACCAGATTCGTGGTCATATTATGCCAAAGTGTGCCTTGGATCCAGTATAGAGAGCAGAGCTGTGTGCCTTACTCGGGGTTAGTGCGTGACTGATCAGCAACCTAACCTTGGTTTTTCAAATGAAAAGTGAATATCCAATTCTAATCATTGCTTATTCAGAAACTTGATTCTTCTGAATCATTTCAAATGGTCGTGGTTTAACCTCAATTATTGCTATTGTGACTTGCTGAGCTAGTTAGCTCACTCTTGTAAACTTTTTTATGGTTTCAACAGCTGAAAAGGAAATTGTCGGTAACGAGAATTCTCAGTCCGGTGTGCGAGCTAGGATTCTAGATTAAGTTGGATTGAGCTAGCAGGAGCTTTATGTTGTAGATGAGTTATGCAAGATCATAAGAATGACATCATTATCTAATGTAAGTTGAACTAGTTGGGATTTGGTGCGATGTAATAAAAGATAAGGATGTGGCTTGTTTTCATACTTGAACCTGTTACGATCCATGGTTGTTAAAAGCAGGGTCAATGCATATAATATTTTATATACATATTTATATATTGTGTGTGTGTTGTGAGCCCCAAACTTCTGACTCGGGTTTGGAGGGCGTCACACTACTCTTGATCATTTTTACATACTTTAAATGTTATAATACAAAATGCAAACTAATATTATTACAATACAACTTACTTAGAATTGTCAATTTGACTTAGTCTTATTATAGTACAGGCATGTCTTGCACAACAATTGGAATTATTTGAAGAACTCAGGGTGTTGTACATGTCTGATGCAGAGTAAGCCTTGTTATTTATGTTCCAACGTAGGACATCCTCTCTCAAATTGATAGAATAGTTAAGTATAATGTCAAAGATTGTCATTGTATTTATTATTTCTTGTTTGCGCAATGTTCTGGACCAAAGGTGTTGGGGTGTGTTGTTGACTTGTCTCCATAATGTAAACATTCTTATGTATACTTAATCGGTATAGACGCGGAAAAGCTATAGCTAAATGGACATCTCTGGCCCATATGTCTTCCCAAAAGTAGTTTTTATCACCTTTATTTTCCCTCCATTTGAATTGTCTACTGTTGAGTAAGTTTGCCGCTTCACTGTGATCGTGCAAGTGCGTCATATTCTTTATAAGAAGGGATTTATTATTTATGTTGTGAGTACTAGTCCAGTTGTTGACATCTTACCCATATTTTGCTTTGAGAAGTTTAAGCCAGTGGGAGCTCTTATTTTCCTTAATCCTCCACCAAGTTTTACCCAACATTGCCAAGTTGCGATGTTCTAAATTTGTTATGCCAAGTGCTCCACTTTTTTGTTAAGAAGTAAAGTGTCCCAATTTGTCAAATGAAGTTTATGTTGGCCCCAAAGGAAGTTCCCTCGAATGCTATCTATTTTTCGTTTGACTCCTTTGGGCATTACAAAAAAATTGAACCAATAAATAGGCAGACTGTCCAGTGTTCCTTTTAAGAGCACAAGTTTCCCTGCCGTAATGAGATGTGATGCGGCCTAATTATTGAGGTTGTTATAGAATTTTTATATCACAGTATCCCAAATGACCGAGTTGTTGTTCGGTAATCCTAGTGGGACTCCTACGTATGTAAGTGGCCAAGTGCCAATCTTGCATCCCAGAGTTGATGCCCAATGTGCTTGTTTGTGAGACGGGTAGTTAAGTGCCAGTAGCTCACTTTTTTGAAAATTTATTTTAAGTCCTGAAAGTAGCTGGACGCTCTTGATATTACCGATGGAAGTGTCATCCCCATTTATGAAGAGTAATGTGTCATCTGCAAACTGGAGGTGTGTGAAGGTGAGATTGTCCTGACCTATAGTACTCCCTTTAAATTTACATAGGTCTTTTGTTGTACTAATCATATGGTGTAGTACTTGTCCTACTATATTGAAGAGCAATGGAGATAAAGGATCTCCCTGCCTAAGACAACGTGTTGGTGAGAATTCGTTAGTTGGAGATCCGTTAACCAATACTGAGATGCGAATTGTATTGAAAATAGATCTTATCCACAATATCCATTTGTCCCCAAAATTCTATGGAACTAGTGTGTCTAGTAGGAAGTCCTAGTTAACCGTATCAAATGCTTTCTCAAAGTCAAGTTTGAGAATAACTCCTTGCGTCTTTCTGTGCTTCATAGAGTGAATTATTTCTGAGGTTATGAGAATACCATCCATAATATTACGTCCTTGCATAAATCCTATTTATTCCTCAGCTATCACATGTGGAAGTTCCTGTTTAAGTCTGTTTGATAGTATCTTCAAAAGGATTTGCATAATGCTGTTAATAAGGCTGATGGGACGAAAATGTGAAGGGGAGGTTGGGTTGGACACTTTAGGTATTAGTGCTATGAATGAGGAATTGAGGCCGCCTGGTAATTGACCACTATGGTAGAAGATATTAAGTGTTTCCAGGAAGCTGGGAAGTAATTGTTTCCAATTGTGCTTTAAGCACGCGGGGTTGAGGCCATCGGGACCCGGAGACTTGTTGGGATCAGATTCAACAAGTGTGATGTTTACTTCTTCATTAGTGAATGGTCTCTCTAGTATAGCTTTTACATGATCTGGAATTTTGTTTGTGCAAAGTTCTCCGATAAAAAATATTGGGTTGTCTTGTCTACCACCTAGAATGATGTGAAGGTAATCAAAGAAAACCTTTTTAACCGATGAAGGGTGTATCAGCCAAGTGTTATCATGTAGGATGCCAACGATGTTATTTCTATGCCTTCTATGCTTCAAAATCTAATAAAAGTATTTACTATTTTTATCCCCCTCCGCTATCCACCTACTCCTTGATTTCTGCCAAATCATGTGATCCCTATGATGATACTGTGTATCCAGTTGTGTTGATGTTTGTTGTGTATTAATACTATTACTGGTGTCTTGTCTAGTTAATTCTTCATCTTTTTCTTTGATGACAATATTGATCTCGCCCAATACATTGCGGTTCCACCACTTACCAATGTTCCTGATATTTCTAATGATATCTCTGAGTTGCTGATTAGTGGAATTTTTATCATGCGCTAGACTACGGAGCATCTTATTGAGTATAAGATCCTTGAGCCAAGTATTGTAAAATTTAAATGGCTTCGGTCCCCAATTAATATTGTTGGAGTCGAACCATATAGGGCGATGGTCCGAAATTTTTCTATGTACTAGTTTAGCTCCCCAGTTATTAATGTCAATCCAAGATTGATTTACCAGTACCCAATCGAGCATGCTTTTTTGTTTGTTGGTCTGAACCAAGTGTGCTTGAGTTTTCATACTAAGAAGACCGGTGTTGTTGATGAAGTTGTTGTATATGCCTGAATCCAATAAACTGTGCTGGAAATTCTCTCTATATGTGTCTTCCTTGACACTATTGAAGTCACCTAATAGATAGGTGGGAGTGTCCTTATTCGAGACTAAGATGTTGCTGAGTTGTTCCCATAGTTCTAATTTAGCTTGGACATTCTGAGGTGCATATACATTTATGCAGATGAATGCGATGTTAGTGTGGATTATGTTACCTCTGAATAAAATCCAGTTAGGGGTAATGTAGTGGTTGTGAAGGTTGTATAACCTATTATCCCAGGATGTGAGCAAACCCCATGACATTCCAATATCTGGAGCCTCTAGCCAACCATGTGTTGACTCATCCCGAAGTAAATTCTTTTTAATCATGTCCCAAAATTGGCACTTAGTTTCCTGTATGCATATGAGGTTAAGCTGATTTTTATTGATGTGATCTTTAATATTCCTCCTATTTTTAACACTATTGCAACCCCGGACATTCCAAGTCATCCCTGAGAAAATCTGCATTAATGAAAAAAAAGGTGTGATTGATGTGTATGTTGTGTTGTTATAATGTTGCGATTACTCGCTGCAGGGATTCCTCTGGGTCTCCAACTAGTGCTAGTCCCATGTCTCTTGCATTTTATAAAATATTATTGGTCAGCTTATGTTTGACACTATTTGCATCCCACTTGACTAGTTGTTGGTCTGCAATATGTTGTGATGAAACTCCTATCTGCAAATGTGCTATGTGTTTGCTAATTTATATACTCCCATTGTTCTGTAGAGGTTCCTGATTGTATTGGGATCTCAGGTTCTAGAATATGAGGGGGCTCTCCATGTATATGAAGCATATTGTGTGATGAAATCCCTCTTGTGTGGTGTCAGTATTCACACTGCAATGTGGAATTACTGGTTGTTTACTGCTATTTGGTGTGTGCTTTTCCTTATCTAGATGTGGGTCATTGAGTTCATCCGACTCTAAATCCCCTGTATTGGTTGTTATATTGCTTTCACAACTTGTTGCGATTGACTGGTACAATGTTTCACTATATTCCCTTTCCATAACATGTACTATGAATATATGGTTATCTATTGAAATTTCCAGTATCTCCTGAACCTTTTACTACTTGATGGTTTTAATAATTATGTATGCTGAAAGAAAGGTGTTGCTGGTAAGCGAGTTTGGGTTACTCGACGAAAGTGTTTTCCATTTCTAGGCCAATTTAGTGAGTGACTTATTATTCCAAGTGTGTATTGGAAGTCTTGTAATCTTCAGTTTAGCGAGCCTAGTGGTGACTATGTCCTCCGCATCCGTGTATTTGATATTGTTGAAGATAGTGCTAACCATATCAAATTCAAAGTTATCAAATGATGCCTTGTCTTCCATAATGAGCAAAAATTTACAATTAGTAATAGCAATCACTCTAATGAAAGTTATGCCCAAGGATAATAGTTTCTCATAGATATTCTGGATGTTATCTGAGTAGTGAGTAGTGGCTACAAAACTAAGTTTCAGAGTATTTTTGAAATCCATGTTTGGCTCTAGAGTAAAATCCTCTTCTCCAATTCTTTTTTTATGTGTTGTGTTTGATATGTTTGGTGAGTGGGAGTTGTTACTATTAGCTGGTTTAAAACCAGTAGGTTTGTATCCCACACTATGTGGGGGAGGCCCCCTCTTAGCTAAAGCAAAACCAAGTGTTCTCCCGTAGATTGTGATATGCTCTAGTCCCTTGATAGTGTTTGTCGGGTTATGCAGCACAGTCAATTTTAAGAAAGCAAACCTATTATTATTCTTTTCTCTACCAGATGGGATGTGGAGTGCGTCAAAGTATGTGTATCCTTTAACTGCGCTCCAAATCTCCGGGTTAGTTGCTTTGGTAGGAAGTTTACCCACAAAAAGGTATTGTGATGTAGCTTTACTTTTCCTCCGATTGGTAACCACCTGCCAGTTTGTTGAGTCTCCGGTGTTGTAATTGTTTATGTCACCAGTCGCCGCTTGCAGGTATGACTTCTTTTATGTATCGTAAACTGTGGTCCTCGTCGTGATGTTCCCATGTGTACTTTGGAACCGTCGCTTGTAATTATATCCCTGTGCACCATTTGTCCCTAGTTTTAATTGAAATGTGCTCAAATGTGTTGATCCCGGATTTGTGTTTTGGAAATTCAAACTGGGATCTGGATGTACTCTCTTTCCTCTCCTTCTCTCTCCTCTCTCATTTTGCTTTTCCCCTAAATTAGACACTGGTTTCGTGCTCCCTTGTCTTAATCAAAGTTGTTCCTAAATTTTGGAGTATAAAAAATAATATTATCGATTGTGATATATAATTTTATTGATATTTATAGCTGGGTACAGAGATGATAATAATGTTTTAATTAAAAGATAAATTTTAATATTGATTATAGTACAAATTACCATTAATTTGATTTTTGTCTTCTTTTGACCCGAATCAATTGTACACATTAGTTTGTTATAGTCTAAGACACATTATACCGACTAAATTCAACTAATTATTTTCAGCTTCGTCTTTATATAATAGTATAGATAGTATAGAAGATAGATAGATAATCAGCATATATCAAAAATAATTGTTCATAATATTTTTAGAGAAAGATTTGTTTTATTTTGAGAAAATAAAAAGACAGCATGTTTTACTTAAAATATGTATGATTAAAAAGAATTTTCTAAAATATTTTTATAGAAAGAGTTGTTTTAATTGGTGAAAATAAAAAAGGCAACATGTTTTGCTTATAAAGGTAATTGGTTAGATATTAAATAAGTAAGGGCAATTAAGTAAAATATTAAATTTTTTTAAGAAAGGGCAATTTTGTAATTGAAGAAGGGACCGTAAAGTTTCGTATTCAATATAATAATATAGATAGATAAATAATTCGACTATAAAAATTAAATAATTTTTTTATTTTGTTATAAATGAATTTTAAGATAATACTTACTTTAAGTATATATGTCTTTACATTAATAATAGAAATTATATAAAAAAAATATTTTTTACTGTGGACCCGTATAAAATATATCCACGACAGTTACTAGTTTGAGGTCCAGATGGTTTTTACTTTTGCATTGATTTAAGAACAGGGGTTTTTTGCATTGTCTTAAACGATAAGATGAAATTGTTGTTGTTGTCGAGGAATAAGGATGATGATGCTAAGTTGTTCTTAGTTAGGAATTTATGAATTGCTAAAGTCAAAGAACTTAACAAAGTCTTTAATTAAAATAATAATTAAATACAATGAATAATTAAGTAGCTGAAAAAGGTAATTTATTAGTTATTAGTGATTATAATATTATTATTCTATTTTATTAAATAAACTTGTCTCTGATATTTAGAGAAGTTGTTTTAATTGAGAGAAATAAAAAAAAGGTAATGTGCTATAGTTGAAAATGATTTTTATTTCTTATTTTTTTATAATTTGATTACTAAGGCTAATAAAATTTTTAAGTAAAATAAGGGTAATTCGGTAATTTAAACGTATACCAAAAAACAGGTATCATACCAAAACTTCTCGTTTGGTTCGACAAATAATGGAAATAGGTATGGGTTTCAGTTATTCCAACCCCATACCTGATGTTTGGTTAAGAAAAAAAATACCTATTCCTCAAACCCCCAAGGTATAGGTTTTCCATACCTAAGTGGGGAGGTGGGAATGAGAGAGCGGTATGGGAATCAAAATTATAACTACTATTATAATATCTATTTAAGCATTTAAATGTAATTGTTTAATATCAAAATAAATATATGAACCAAAAATATATTAAAATAAAAAATAAAATTATATATTTAATTAAATTAAAATTATTGACTTAAAATATTGTAAATTAAAATTGTTCATTACAGCACCCAACCAAATACATAATATCATATATGATACCTCAACCCTATAAAATCTTAACCCGATTCCTGATTCCAACCCGATACCACATCTTAAACCAAACAACACCATGGTGTTTTGTCTTTATATAATAGTAACAAATTTTTCTCTTTCAATCATCTCATTTTTAGAAAGAAATGAAATCATTTTTAAATTGTCTTTCTTTTCCTTTTTTTCCTTAACAAGTCTTGGGAACACCGTGGAGAAAATAAATTAGCACAAATATTTCCCCTCGTCTCTTAATTTAAACTCAGGAACATATTGTCAAAGAAGAAGCGAGATATGAAGTCATAGACATCAAAACCGGTGGGGGCATTCCTGAAGATTGTACAAATGATATTGTTTTTCCAAAATGTAGCCAAGATAAAGCAATTTGGAAAGAAATAATACTCGATCCTGCACCATCGGTTCACCATGCATTCATCACAGTCTAGGGGATATCCATTTCTTTTAACAAGGAACTGGCATAGACGGTGTCGTCGGTCCAAGAATATTCGAAAAAGCCAGAATCACTTGTTAGAAAATTAGGATTTTAGAGCTTAATTTAATTATGTTCTTGATATTAATCCTAAAAATTAATGATTGGAAATTGTTCAATGATATTTGAACTTAAATTTTCATGTATGGTTTTAAGAATTTTCTTAATGAAATCCATATGAATTGAGAGTTGAAAGTAGCTTGGAAAAGCTTGAAATTTTGAGAATGTTTGTCCCATATTAAAATAAATAAAGGGGGTTGTGTGCTTTATATGGTATTACCCACATTAGTAGTATACAACTACTAAGGTGTGTGATGGTCCATTGTGTTGTTGTGTGCTTTACACGCGCGCGCCGCCGCCCCGCCCCGCCACGCACCGCACCGCACCGCACCGGACCGGGTCGGGTCGAAGGGCGAATGTCTCGGCGTCTCGCGTACGGGAGGCGACCTGGGCATTCATCACAGTCTATTCTTGGAACTTAAATTTTCACCATGCATTCATCACAGTCTAGGGGATATCCATTTCTTTTAACAAGGAACTGGCATAGACGGTGTCGTCGGTCCAAGAATATTCGAAAAAGCCAGAATCACTTGTTAGAAAATTAGGATTTTAGAGCTTAATTTAATTATGTTCTTGATATTAATCCTAAAAATTAATGATTGGAAATTGTTCAATGATATTTGAACTTAAATTTTCATGTATGGTTTTAAGAATTTTCTTAATGAAATCCATATGAATTGAGAGTTGAAAGTAGCTTGGAAAAGCTTGAAATTTTGAGAATGTTTGTCCCATATTAAAATAAATAAAGGGGGTTGTGTGTTTTATATGGTATTACCCACATGAGTAGTATACAACTACTAAGGTGTGTGATGGTCCATTGTGTTGTTGTGTGCTTTACACGCGCGCGCCGCCGCCCCGCCCCGCCACGCACCGCACCGCACCGGACCGGGTCGGGTCGAAGGGCGAATGTCTCGGCGTCTCGCGTACGGGAGGCGACCTGGGCGAGGATTTTATTTATTTGAGAATTAATTTTTATTCGAATTTATTTATCGGTGACTGGATTTTTATTATTATAATAATAAATTGTTGGGCTGGGTTTGATACTGAATTGGGCTAAGTCACTTTGTTTGTGGGCTTAGTTTAAATACATTGAACCTGGACAAGTAATCTGATCTGTAACTGATGAATTAAAATTAAATCTGATAATAATGTGGGTGTTAAGTGAAAAAACTGTTACAAATAATTTAAATTCAAAATCTGATCTGTTTTGATTTTTTAAATTAATGGTGCAGTTTAATTTAGACATTAAAGTGTGGAACATTTTCATTTTTCCTCTCCTATAAATAGAGGCTAGAGTGAATGTATTTTCTACACCACACAACATTCTCTTCTCTTCTCCCTCTCTGCATTTTCTCTCCCAAAACACAAGTTCGAAGTGCTGTAGGTTGGTTTTCCAGCGACTGAGGTGCTGGTCGATGTGGAGGTTTTGTTGCTGCTGTTAACATAAACTCCGAGCTGTTTTATCCTGGTGGAGATATTGCACGCATCCCAAACGCAGCAGGTAGGGGGCAATATTCTCTTCAAGAGCAGTCAGGACTTCGAGCAAGGCCTGGTGACTCAGATGTGATCATTTTTTTCTTGGCATTTTGTATCTGTGCACCATTATTTTCAGTCATTGTTGAAAGCTATGGTTTCGGGTACATCTTCGTTTCTCTCTTCGTTATTTCAGTTACTGATTTTGTTTACATGCATGCTTTATTTTGTTGACTGTGGTCTTGGCCTGAACTTGCTAAATTCTTTATACACTTGCCTCTGTGTTGCAATATGACTAGCTGAGATTCGAAAATGAAGTTTTAAATTCTGACTGTAAATCCCGATACTGCAAACTCTGATGGATTAAACTCTGATGTTATTGAAACTGTGGTGACTACGCCTAAGGAAAATGCACCTGTGCAGGGGGGGCATACTGAAGATCCAACCACATCTCAAGAAGCATCAGAACCTACAACAGGCTTTTCAAGTTCTAATGGGCAAAGTTCTGATAAATCTGGAAACTCATGTTCTGATATTTCTGGAAACTCAAATAATGAAGGATCCAACTCAGAGAGCATAATTTCAGGGGGAGCATCAGAAAATATTGATGTAGACAGCATGGATCATGGGGGAGCATCCAGTTCTAGAGAAAACCTTCCATCTGCAAGGAAGTGGACTAAAGCACATACACCTGACTTAATTATTCGAAATCCTGATGCAGGTGTCAGAACTAGAACAACTATATCAAATGAATGTCTTTATCATTCTTTTCTTTCTCAGACTGAACCAAAGAAAGTGGAAGAAGCTCTTCAAGATGCTGATTGGGTGCAAGCAATGCAAGAAGAGTTAAATGAATTTGAAAGAAATAAAGTCTGGACCCTAGTGCCAAGACCAAGGAACAGATCAGTTGTTGGTACAAAATGGGTGTTCAGAAACAAAACTGACAGTGACGGCATAATTACAAGGAACAAAGCAAGGCTGGTTGCAAAAAGATACTCTCAACATGAGGAAATTGATTATGATGAAACATTTACACCAGTTGCTAGATTGGAAGCCATAAGGATATTTTTGGCTTATGCTGCTCACAAGAAGTTTAAAGTCTTTCAAATGGATGTGAAAAGTGCTTTTCTTAATGGAGAATTGGAAGAAGATGTATATGTTGAACAACCTCCAGGCTTTGTAGATCCCAAAGCTTAATGGCGGCCGGCCACCGGAGAGGAAAGGTGAAGAAGACAATGGCGAATTGCATTTTAGCCATCGTTTTTTCCTTATTTTTACGGAACAGTCCCTAGGTTTTAAAAATTCTTAAAAATCAGATTTATGTTTTAAAATATTCAAAAATCATACTCATGTTTTATTATTTTCAAAATTTGTATTTTCTTTTTATAATTAATTTCAGAATTTGTTTTTAATTATTTTAAATTCTAAAAATTCATTATTTATTATTCTGGAAATTATTTTTAACTGAAAAATAAATCTTAATTAATTATTTAATTAATTTTAGTTGATAATTAATTAATTAATTAATTAATTTAAATATTAATTTATTAATTAATTTATTTAGTTATTAATTAATCTTAATTGATTATTTAATTAGAGTTAATTGTTTATTTTTTGATTTAAAAATTCTGGAAAATAGTTTCGAGCTTTAAAATATTATTTTTAATTATTTTCAAGGCTCGATAATTATTACTCCCTCTGTCTCATTGAATTCTATACATTACTTTTTGACACACTTTTCAATGCTCCTTTAAAGCATAGCTCTATAATATTTTTTAAATTTTTTTTCTAAATAAAAGTTTTATGTTTAAACTTTTATTCAAAAAAAATAATTTAAAAAACATTATGAAACTGTACTTTATAGAAGCCTTGAAATACATGCAAATAGTGATCGTATAGAACCTACCGGGACGGAGGTAGTATAAAATTATTTCAAAGTCAGATTCGGGTGTTCGAACTCTATTATTTAATTATAAAATGATTCGGATACCCGTTTTAATTCCAAAAAATATTCAAAAATTCATATTAAATACATGTAAAATCATTTTAACCCCGAATCTTCTTTGAAAAATTATTTTGATCGAATATCCTGTATGCTATGTGCTACGTGCTATCTGATTGATGTGTAATATGTCTATGTGGTTATTGTTTGACTGTTTTAGTCATAACTTTCGATCCGTAAATCGGATTTGGGTAAAACGAAGGGGAGATAAAAGCTTATGACGTCTGTGTGATGATTAGAATGATATGAGATTGAGTATTGATAGATACTTGTGATGCCTAGAAGAGTAAGTGAGGCATAGAAAAGAAATTCAGTTATCAGTAAAAAGAACTGAAGTGTAGAAAAAGAAAGCAAGTGATCGATGAATAGAAGCAAGGCATAGAAAAAGAACGAAAGTGATTGAAATGTAAAACTATTAGAAGAATACAAGTAAAGTTGGAAATCATATGTGACAAGGCAAGTACTTCTGAACCTTCTTCAAGATATATTGCAAATATTTTCGAACTTTTTCATAACATGTTGCTCGTATTCAAAATAAATCATATTTTATATTGCAAGCGCTTTAAACCATTCAACCATGAACCCTGATTCTTATTGATCTTGAGCCATAAGCCTTATTCTTCGTAAACCATTGATTGTTGAATTCTCAAATATGTACCACACCTATACAATACTACTCCACAAATACATATATACCACATACTGATTCTTGATATCGAATTGTTCAACATACAAACCTTGGTACTTTGTATAACAGAAGGCCAATCCTTGTAACCCTTGAACCCTTGGTCTTCTACTTTCTGATTCTTTCTTTGATTAAAAGCCAACCTCTATAATTCCATTATTATACCTTCTTGGAATTATGAATCACCCTATGCTTCAAGATAAATGTTGTTTATGATTCAGTTTATTGATTGACATCGTTTATCATATTTTTATTTTAGAATTGGATGGTTTTATAAATGTAGACCAGATTCGTGGTCAGACCAGATTCGTGGTCATATTAGGCCAAAGTGTGCCTTGGATCCAGTATAGAGAGCAGAGCTGTGTGCCTTACTCGGGGTTAGTGCGTGACTGATCAACAGCCTAACCTTGGTTTTTAAAATGAAAATTGAATATCCAATTCTAATCATTGCTTATTCAGAAACATGATTCTTCTGAATCATTTCAAATGGTCGTGGTTTAACCTCATTTATTGCTATTGTGACTTGCTGAGCTAGTTAGCTCACTCTTGTAACCTTTTTTATGGTTTCAACAGCTGAAAAGGAAATTGTCGGTAACGAGAATTCTCAGTCCGGTGTGCGAGCTAGGATTCCAGATTAAGTTGGATTGAGCTAGCAGGAGCTTTATGTTGTAGATGAGTTATGCAAGATCATAAGAATGACATCATTATCAAATGTAAGTTGAACTAGTTGTGATTTGGTGCGATGTAATAAAAGATAAGGATGTGGCTTGTTTTCATACTTGAACCTGTTGCGATCCATGGTTGTTAAAAGAAGGGTCAATGCATATAATATTTTATATACAGGTTTATATATTGTGTGTGTGTTGTGAGCCCCAAACTTCTAACTCGGGTTTGGAGGGCGTCACACTACTCTTGATCATTTTTACATACTTTAAATGTTATAATACAAAATGCAAACTAATATTATTACAATACAACTTACTTAGAATTGTCAATTTGACTTAGTCTTATTATAGTACAGGCATGTCTTGCACAACAATTAGAATTATTTGAAGAACTCAGGGTGTTGTACATGTCTGATGCAGAGTAAGCCTTGTTATTTATGTTCCAACGTAGGACATCCTCTCTCAAATTGATAGAATAGTTAAGTATAATGTCATAGATTGTCATTGTATTTATTATTTCTTGTTTGCGCAATGTTCTGGACCAAAGGTGTTGGGGTGTGCTGTTGACTTGTCTCCATAATGTAAACATTCTTATGTATACTTAATCGGTATAGACGCGGAAAAGCTATAGCTAAATGGACATCTCTGGCCCATATGTCTTCCCAAAAGTAGTTTCTATCACCTTTATTTTCCCTCCATTTGAATTGTCTACTGTTGAGTAAGTTTGCCGCTTCACTGTGATCGTGCAAGTGCGTCATATTCTTTATAAGAAGGGATTTGTTGTTTATGTTGTGAGTACTAGTCCAGTTGTTGACATCTTACCCATATTTTGCTTTGAGAAGTTTAAGCCAGTGGGAGCTCTTATTTTCCTTAATCCTCCACCAAGTTTTACCCAACATTGCCAAGTTGCGATGTTCTAAATTTATTATGCCAAGTGCTCCACTTTTTTGTTAAGAAGTAAAGTGTCCCAATTTGTCAAACGAAGTTTATGTTGGCCCCAAAGGAAGTTCCCTCGAATGCTATCTATTTTTCGTTTGACTCCTTTGGGCATTACAAAAAAATTGAACCAATAAATAGGCAGACTGTCCAGTGTTCCTTTTAAGAGCACAAGTTTCCCTGCCGTAATGAGATGTGATGCGGCCTAATTATTGAGGTTGTTATAGAATTTTTATATCACAGTATCCCAAATGACCGAGTTGTTGTTCGGTAATCCTAGTGGGACTCCTACGTATGTAAGTGGCCAAGTGCCAATCTTGCATCCCAGAGTTGATGCCCAATGTGCTTGTTTGTGAGACGGGTAGTTAAGTGCCAGTAGCTCACTTTTTTGAAAATTTATTTTAAGTCCTGAAAGTAGCTGGACGCTCTTGATATTACCGATGGAAGTGTCATCCCCATTTATGAAGAGTAATGTGTCATCTGCAAACTGGAGGTGTGTGAAGGTGAGATTGTCCTGACCTATAGTACTCCCTTTAAATTTACATAGGTCTTTTGTTGTACTAATCATATGGTGTAGTACTTGTCCTACTATATTGAAGAGCAGTGGAGATAAAGGATCTCCCTGCCTAAGACAACGTGTTGGTGAGAATTCGTTGGTTGGAGATCCGTTAACCAATACTGAGATGCAAATTGTATTGAAAATAGATCTTATCCATAATATCCATTTGTCCCTAAAATTCATATGAACTAGTGTGTCTAGTAGGAAGTCCTAGTTAACCGTATCAAATGCTTTCTCAAAGTCAAGTTTGAGAATAACTCCTTGCGTCTTTCTGTGCTTCATAGAGTGAATTATTTCTGAGGTTATGAGAATACCATCCGTAATATTACGTCCTTGCATAAATCCTGTTTATTCCTCAGCTATCACATGTGGAAGTGCCTGTTTAAGTCTGTTTGATAGTATCTTCAAAAGGATTTGCATAATGCTTTTAATAAGGCTGATGGGACGAAAATGTGAAGGGGAGGTTGGGTTGGACACTTTAGGTATTAGTGCTATGAATGAGGAATTGAGGCCGCCTGGTAATTGACCACTATGGTAGAAGGTATTAAGTGTTTCCAGGAAGCTGGGAAGTAATTGTTTCCAATTGTGCTTTAAGCATGCGGAGTTGAGGCCATCGGGACCCGGAGACTTGTTGGGATCAGATTCAGCAAGTGTGATGTTTACTTCTTCATTAGTGAATGGTCTCTCTAGTGTAGCTTTTACATGATCTGGAATTTTGTTTGTGCAAAGTTCTCCGATAAAAAATATTGGGTTGTCTTGTCTACCACCTAGAAAGATGTGAAGGTAATCAAAGAAAACCTTTTTAACCGATGAAGGGTGTATCAGCCAAGTGTTATCATGTAGGATGCCAACGATGTTATTTCTATGCCTTCTATGCTTCAAAATCTAATAAAAGTATTTACAATTTTTATCCCCCTCCGCTATCCACCTACTCCTTGATTTCTGCCAAATCATGTGATCCCTATGATGATACTGTGTATCCAGTTGTGTTGATGTTTGTTGTGTATTAATACTATTACTGGTGTCTTATCTAGTTAATTCTTCATCTTTTTCTTTGATGACAATATTGATCTCGCCCAATACATTGCGGTTCCACCACTTACCAATGTTCCTGATATTTCTAATGATATCTTTGAGTTGCTGATTAGTGGAATTTTTATCATGCGCTAGACTACGGAGCATCTTATTGAGTATAAGATCCTTGAGCCAAGTATTGTAAAATTTAAATGGCTTCGGTCCCCAATTAATATTGTTGGAGTCGAACCATATAGGGCGATGGTCCGAATTTTTTCTATGTACTAGTTTAGCTCCCCAGTTATTAATGTCAATCCAAGATTGATTTACCAGTACCCAATCGAGCATGCTTTTTTGTTTGTTGGTCTGAACCAAGTGCGCTTGAGTTTTCATACTAAGAAGACCGGTGTTGTTGATGAAGTTGTTGTATATGCCTGAATCCAATAAACTGTGCTGGAAATTCTCTCTATATGTGCTTCCCTGACAATATTGAAGTCACCTAATAGATAGGTGGGAGTGTCCTTATTCGAGACTAAGATGTTGCTGAGTTGTTCCCATAGTTCTAATTTAGCTTGGACATTCTGAGGTGCATATACATTTATGCAGATGAATGTGATGTTAGTGTGGATTGTGTTACCTCTGAATAAAATCCAGTTAGGGGTAATGTAGTGGTTGTCAAGGTTGTATAACCTATTATCCCAGGATGTGAGCAAACCCCGTGACATTCCAATATCTGGAGCCTCTAGCCAACCATGTATTGACTCATCCCGAAGTGAATTCTTTTTAATCATGTCCCAAAATTGGCACTTAGTTTCCTGTATGCATATGAGGTTAAGCTGATTTTTATTGATGTGATCTTTAATATTCCTCCTATTTTTAACACTATTGCAACCCCGGACATTCCAAGTCATCCCTGAGAAAATCTGCATTAATGAAAAAAAAGGTGTGATTGATGTGTATGTTGTGTTGTTATAATGTTGCGATTACTCGCTGCAGGGATTCCTCTGGGTCTCCAACTAGTGCTAGTCCCATGTCTCTTGCATTTTATAAAATATTATTGGTCAGCTTATGTTTGACACTATTTGCATCCCACTTGACTAGTTGTTGGTCTGCAATATGTTGTGATGAAACTCCTATCTGCAAATGTGCTATGTGTTTGCTGATTTATATACTCCCATTGTTCTGTAGAGGTTCCTGATTGTATTGGGATCTCAGGTTCTAGAATATGAGGGGGCTCCCCATGTATATGAAGCATATTGTGTGATGAAATCCCTCTTGTATGGTGTCAGTATTCACACTGCAATGTGGAATTACTGGTTGTTTACTGCTATTTGGTGTGTGGTTTTCCTTATCTAGATGTGGGTCATTGAGTTCATCCGACTCTAAATCCCCTGTATTAGTTGTTATATTGCTTTCACAACTTGTTGCGATTGACTGGTACAATGTTTCACTATATTCCCTTTCCATAACATGTACTATGAATATATGGTTATCTATTGAAATTTCCAGTATCTCCTGAACCTTTTACTACTTGATGGTTTCAATAAATATGTATGCTGAAAGAAAGGTGTTGCTGGTAAGCGAGTTTGGGTTACTCGACGAAAGTGTTTTCCATTTCTAGGCCAATTTAGTGAGTGACTTATTATTCCAAGTGCGTATTGGAAGTCTTGTAATCTTCAGTTTAGCGAGCCTAGTGGTGACTATGTCCTCCGCATCCGTGTATTTGATATTGTTGAAGATAGTGCTAACCATATCAAATTCAAAGTTATCAAATGATGCATTGTCTTCCATAATGAGCAAAAATTTACAATTAGTAATAGCAATCACTCTAATGAAAGTTATGCCCAAGGATAATAGTTTCTCATAGATATTCTGGATGCTATCTAAGTAGTGAGTAGTGGCTACAAAACTAAGTTTCAGAGTATTTTTGAAATCCATGTTTGGCTCTAGTGTAAAATCCTCTTCTCCAATTCTTTTTTTATGTGTTGTGTTTGATATGTTTGGTGAGTGGGAGTTGTTACTATTAGCTGGTTTAAAACCAGTAGGTTTGTATCCCACACTATGTGGGGGAGGCCCTCTCTTAGCTAAAGCAAAACCAAGTGTTCTCCCGTAGATTGTGATATGCTCTAGTCCCTTGATAGTGTTTGTCGGGTTATGCAGCACATTCAATTTTAAGAAAGCAAACCTATTATTGTTCTTTTCTCTACCAGATGGGATGTGGAGTGCGTCAAAGTATGTGTATCCTTTAACTGCGCTCCAAATCTCCGGGTTAGTTGCTTTGGTAGGAAGTTTACCCACAAGAAGGTATTGTGATGTAGCTCTACTTTTCCTCCGATTGGTAACCACCTGCCAGTTTGTTGAGTCTTCGGTGTTGTAATTGTTTGTGTCACCAGTCGCCGCTTGCAGGTATGACTTCTTTTATGTATCGTAAACTGTGGTCCTCGTCGTGATGTTACCATGTGTACTTTGGAACTGTCGCTTGTAATTATATCCCTGTGCGCCATTTGTCCCTAGTTTTAATTGTAATATGCTCAAATGTGTTGATCCCGGATTTGTGTTTTGGAAATTCAAACTGGGATCTGGATGTACTCTCTTTCCTCTCCTTCTCTCTCCTCTCTCATTTTGCTTTTCCCTTAAATTAGATACTGGTTTCGTGCTCCCTTGTATTAATCAAAGTTGTTCCTAAATTTTGGAGGATAAAAAATAATATTATCGATTGTGATATATAGTTTTATTGACATTTATAGCTGGGTACAGAGATGATAATAATGTTTTAATTAAAAGATAAATTTTAATATTGATTATAGTACAAATTACCCTTAATTTGATTTTTGTCTTCTTTTGACCCGAATCAATTGTACACATTAGTTTGTTATAGTCTAAGACACATTATACCGACTAAATTCAACTAATTATTTTCAGCTTCGTCTTTATATAATAGTATAGATAGTATAGAAGATAGATAGATAATCAGCATATATCAAAAATAATTGTCCATAATATTTTTAGAGAAAGATTTATTTTATTTTGAGAAAATAAAAAGACAGCACCATGGTGTTTTGATACCACATCTTAAACCAAACAACACCATGGTGTTTTGTCTTTATATAATAGTAACCGATTTTTCTCCTTCAATCATCCCATTTTTAGAAAGAAATGAAATCATTTTTAAATTATCTTTCTTTTCCTTTTTTTCCTTAACAAGTCTTGGGAACACCGTGGAGAAAATAAATTAGCACAAATATTTCCCCTCGTCTCTTAATTTAAACTCAGGAACATATTGTCAAAGAAGAAGCGAGATATGAAGTCATAGACATCAAAACCGGTGGGGACATTCTTCAAGATTGTACAAATGATATTGTTTTTCCAAAATGTAGCCAAGATAAAGCAATTTGGAAAGAAATAATACTCGATCCTGCACCATCAATTCACCATGCATTCATCATAGCCTAGGGGGTATCCATTTCTTTTAACAAGGAACTGGCATAGACGGTGTCGTCGGTCCAAGAATATTCGAAAAAGCCAGAATCACTTGTTAGAAAATTAGGATTTTAGAGCTTAATTTAATTATGTTCTTGATATTAATCCTAAAAATTAATGATTGGAAATTGTTCAATGATATTTGAACTTAAATTTTCATGTATGGTTTTAAGAATTTTCTTAATGAAATCCATATGAATTGAGAGTTGAAAGTAGCTTGGAAAAGCTTAAAATTTTGAGAATGTTTGTCCCACATTGAAATAAATAAAGGGGGTTGTGTGCTTTATATGGTATTACCCACATGAGTAGTATACAACTACTAAGGTGTGTGATGGTCCATTGTGTTTTTATGTGCTTCACACGCGCGCGCCGCTGCTCCGCCCCGCCACGCACCGCACCGGACCGGGTCGGGTCGAAGGGCGAATGTCTCGGCGTCTCGCGTACGCGAGGCGACCTGGGAGAGGATTTTATTTATTTGAGAATTAATTTTAATTCGAATTTATTTATCAGTGACTGGATTATTATTATTATAATAATAAATTGTTGGGCTGGGTTTGATACTGAATTGGGCTAAGTCACTTTGTTAGTGGGCTTAGTCTAAATACATTGAACCTGGACAAGTAATCTAATCTTTAACTGATGAATTAAAATTAAATCTGATAATAATGTGGGTGTTAAGTGAAAAAACTGTTACAAATAATTTAAATTCAAAATCTGATCAGTTTTGATTTTTTAAATTAATGGTGCAGTTTAATTTAGACATTAAAGTGTGGAACAGATTCATTTTTCCTCTCCTATAAATAGAGGCTAGAGTGAATGTTTTTTCTACACCACACAACATTCTCTTCTCTTCTCCCTCTCTGCATTTTCTCTCCCAAAAACACAAGTTCGAGGTGCTGTAGGTTGGTTTTCCGGCGACTGAGGTGCTGGTCGATGTGGAGGTTTTGTTGCTGCTGTTAACATAAACTCCGAGCTGTTTTATCCTGGTGGAGATATTGCACGCATCCCAAACGCAGCAGGTAGGGGGCAATATTCTCTTCAAGAGCAGCCAGGACTTCGAGCAAGGCCTGGTGACTCAGATGTGATCATTTTTTTCTTGGCATTTTGTATCTGTGCACCATTATTTTGAGTCATTGTTGAAAGCTATGGTTTCGGGTACATCTTCATTTTTCTCTTCGTTATTTCAGTTACTGATTTTGTTTACATGCATGCTTTGTTTTGTTGACTGTGGTCTTGGCCTGAACTTGCTAAATTCTTTATACACTTGCCTCTGTGTTGCAATATTTGTTAGTGAAATTTATAACATTCTTGAAGAGAATATTAGTTATTTAGAATTTAGCATAATGGTTAACGATAGTGAGGTTATCGTTGGTGGTGGTAGCGGTTCGGGTGCAACTGCTGGGGCCATTGATTGGACCACCTATAATTTCCCATAAGCTGTTGAACTAACCGGTTTACCGGAGAAATTCAACGGTGGCATTGGCTTTTCTCGCTGGCAGAAAAGGATGAAGTTGTGGCTGACTATAAAGGGTATGTGGCCGGTTGTGGAATATGAGAAACCAGTAGTGGATCAAGAGAAGGCTGACACAGTTAAGGCTTTTGCGAAGTGGGCTGAGAAGGATGGAGTGGCTAGGGCGGCCATTCTGGCGGCACTAACAAACACTTTGTTTGATGTCTATTCTTCTGATGTCTACTCTGCAAAACTCTTATGGGAGAAGCTGGACCAGACACATAATACTGACTCACAAGGTCTAGAAAAGTATTATGTGGCAAGGTTCCTCGAGTTCAAGCTGGTGGACAATAAGTCCATGACTGAGCAGGTGCATGAGTTCGAGATGATAGTGCATGCTTTGAAGGAGTCTGGAATGGACCTCCCGGAGAAGTTCAAGGTGATGAGTGTGATTGAAAAGCTCCCGAAGTCTTGGGAAGAGTTCTCTCTCTCCCTGAAAAGACAGAAAGGAGAGATCACCTGGACCAACCTTATGTTGGACATCTCGGTGCAAGAACAACACAAGTCCAAACAGGGACATGTGATGCCAACTGAACATGGTACCTCGAAGGTAAACATAGCAACTGTAGGACAAAAGAGAAAGGCTTTTGCTAAGAAAGCTAATAGTAATAAACCTAAGAGTGACAAGGACAAGGCCAAGAAACCCAAGGCAAATAAACCATGTTGGTCTTGTGGGCAGGTTGGGCACTGGAGTAAGGACTGCCCTACGAAGAAAGCGAAGAAAACCGAGGTAGCACAAGCGAATGTTGTGCTTGGAACCGCAAGTGGGCCTGTAGTGAACATGGTCGTTGGTGAGGCTACGGCTTCTGAAACCGACATTGACCGGTATGTATCCTACAACCCTGTAATATTTTCTACCTATCTGTCAAATGAATGGTTGATAGATATTGGAGCTAATGTACATATTTGTGCTGAAATTAGTTTATTTGTATCTTATCAACAGAGTCATAGCCTGACTGTGAAGATGGGGAATGCTAGTGCTGCTCAAGTACATGGAGTTGGAAACGTGGATCTGAAGTTCCCTTCAGGACGTATTCTATCTCTGGCGAGAGTGCATCATGTTCCCGACATGCGTAGAAATATAATAAGTGGAAGCTGTTTAGTTTCTAGTGGTTTTGAAATTTCGTTCAAATGTAATAAAGTAGTTCTTATTCATACTGGTACATTCTTTGGCAAGGGTTACTTCTCAAATGGTTTATTTGTTATTAATGCGGATCCCGTTTTGGGAAATTTGAATAATAATGTTATTCATTCTGTTTACTGTATTGAATCCTCGAATATATGGCATGCTAGACTAGGTCATTTAAACTTTGGTGCTCTTAAGAACATGATGAACTTAGAGTTGATACCAAAACATACCATAGAAAAGAATTCTAAATGTCAAGTATGTGTGTCTGTTAAACAAATAAGGAAACCTTTTCATAACGTTGTTAGGGATTCAGACTTGTTAGATTTAGTACACACTAATATTTGGGAATTTTGTGGTGTGTTGACCAAAGACCAGTTTAGATACTTCATTACTTTTATAGATGATAGTAGTAGATACTGTTATGTTTATTTACTTAGACATAAGGATGAAGCACTTAGTAAATTCATTATATATAAAACTGAAGTAGAAAAACAAACTAGTAAGTTACTTAAAAGGTTGAGATCTGATAGAGGTGGTGAGTATACGAGTAATGCTTTTAATGAATTTTGTGCAAACAATGGTATAGTTCATGAAGTTACTCCACCATACACACCTGAGTCTAATGGGGTTGCTGAGCGAAAGAACAGAACATTTAAAGATATGATTAATAGTATGCTTATTAACTCTGGGTTGCCTAAATACATGTGGGGGGAGGCTTTAAATACGGCTTGCCATATTTTGAATAGAGTCCCTCTGAAACACATGGATAAAACACCCTTAGAGTTATGGAAAGGCAGGATGACTAGTCTTAAGTATCTTCGTGTGTGGGGGTGCCTTGCTAAGGTGCTTGTTCCTGAACACAAGAGAAAGAAACTAGGTCCAAAGACTGTTGACTGTATCTTTCTGAGCTATCTTGAAACCACTACAACTATGAGATTTTTAGTGTTAAAATTTGACATAGATGGTATAGTGGCAAACACGATAGTTGAATTTCGAGATGCGACATTCTTTGAGGATGTCTACCCTATGAAGACTGGAAAACCTGAAACGACTTCTGAGGAAGATCCTATCCACACATCAAGTTCTATACTTGATCATGTGGAAAAGATGACAAATGTGGGGGCGGAACCTAGTAGTAGCTCTATTCCTAAGGAACTAGAGGAACCAAGGAGAAGTAAGCGTGCAAAGGTAGTCAAGGATTTTGGAGGTGATTTCATCACTTACAATATCGAGGACGAACCATTAACTTTCCGACAAACTATGGATTCTTCTGAGTCAAGGCACTGGAAGGGCGCTGTGAAGAGTGAAATTGACTCTATTGTTTCTAATGGAACATGGGAGTTGGTTGATCTCCTTCCTGGGTGTTCTACTATTGGGTGCAAATGGGTCTTTAAAAGGAGGTTGAACCCTGACGGCTCAATAGACAAGTACAAAGCTAGACTGGTAGCTAAGGGTTTTAAACAAAAGGAAGGAATTGATTACTTTGATACATACTCTCCGGTTGCAAGAATGGTAACAATCCGAATGCTTATAGCATTGGCTTCAGTCCATGGTCTTATCATCCATCAGATGGATGTAAAGACGGCTTTTCTTCATGGTGAACTTGAAGAAGAGATTTATATGGATCAACCTAAAGGATTTGTTGCATCAGGCAATGAAAGGAAAGTATGTAAGTTGATCAAGTCCATCTATGACTTGAAACAAGCTCCCAGAGATTGGCATAAAAAGTTTGATGAAACTGTATTGCCTTTCAGTTATAAGATTAATGAAAGTGATAAGTGTGTCTACACTAAAGTTAAAGGTAATGAGTGTGTTATTTTGTGCCTATATGTGGATGACATTTTACTGTTTGGAACCAATATTGAGATTATTAACGAGACTAAAAAATTATTGAAAAGGCATTTTGAAATGAAGGATATGGGTGAGGCAAGTGTGATTCTTGGAATCAAACTGATTCAGTCCACTGAAGGAATAACCTTGACTCAATCTCATTATATAGAGAAATCTATACTTGAGAAATATGGTTATCTCAGTTAAGGTATTCTCAGATTATTGGGAGCTTGTAGTATCTTGCTAACTGTACTAGACCAGATATTTCATATTCTGTGTCTAAATTGGCTAGATATACAAGCTGTCCAAACAGAACTCATTGGGATGCTCTTGATAGAGTACTTAGATATCTGAAAGGCACAATATACCTTAGTTTACACTACAGGAGGTTTCCTGGTGTGCTTGAAGGGTACAATGATGCAAGTTGGATAGCTAAGAAGTCTGGTTCCAATGGAGTGACTGGATACGTATTCACCTTGGCTGGTGGAGCAATATCCTGAAAGTCAAGCAGACAGACTATAGTTACTCGGTCTACTTTTGAGGTTGAGTTGTGTGTACTTGATGCCACAGGGACGGAGGCTGAATGGTTACACGGACTTATGTCTGCAATACCTGTAGTAAGCAGACCGCTTCCTGCTATTGCTATTCACTATGATAGTCGAACAACTATCGACAAGATTAGCAGTAAAAAGCATAATGCTAAAACTAAGAGACACATCCAAGTTAGACTCAAGTCTATAAGGGGTTTAGTGACTGATAGGATCATAGCTATAGAGTTCATAGGTACTCAGAATAATATAGCTGATCCTCTTACTAAAGGACTGGAACATGCAGTGGTCCTTAAGTCAAGGTTGGGGATGGGACTGTCTACCCATCATAATTCATCAACAGTGGGAACCCAATATACATGAGAGGAGATCCCTCGAAGTGTATTCAATGGGTAATAACAAGTTGTAAGGATGAATTGATAGTACCTTTGCTACATATATGATACTATAGTATCTGAGTCTATCCCCTGTAAACCTAGAAGGTACTGACACTGCAAGAAAAGCAAGAGTGTTAAAACTCTGAATGGGGTCAAGTCATTTGACGAGATAGAAGCAGTATATCTCTGGAGATGCCCAGCTAAGCGAATGTAATTGTGTGGTCGCAATTAGAGGAAAGGGTTATTCCTTGAAACATTCGACGAACGACATCGAGACATGACCATTAATGTCTCAAAGCCGTAGATTGGCACCATAGCCTTTGACTTGTCGTCGTCTATGGAATATGGTTATACTAAATGGATTAAGATTCAAGGTGAAACATTCCATCTGAATCCGATAGCCATTGAAGTAGAGGAATTAGGAGGGTTCAAACCCGGAAGGGTACCGACTCTGAAAAACAAGTCATGATGGAAAAAATTAATCGCATTTCTATATGGATTTGTGGGGGATTGTTAGAAAATTAGGATTTTAGAGCTTAATTTAATTATGTTCTTGATATTAATCCTAAAAACTAATGATTGGAAATTGTTCAATGATATTTGAACTTAAATTTTCATGTATGGTTTTAAGAATTTTCTTAATGAAATCCATATGAATTGAGAGTTGAAAGTAGCTTGGAAAAACTTGAAATTTTGAGAATGTTTGTCCCACATTGAAATAAATAAAGGGGGTTGTGTGCTTTATATGGTATTACCCACATGAGTAGTATATAACTACTAAGGTATGTGATGGTCCATTGTGTTGTTGTGTGCTTCACGCGCGCGCGCCGCCGGCCCGCCCCGCCACGCACCGCACCGGACCGGGTCGGGTCGAAGGGCGATTTGGGCGATTTATTTGAGAATTAATTTTAATTCGAATTTATTTATCGGTGACTGGATTATTATTATTATAATAATAAATTGTTGGGCTGGGTTTGATACTAATTAGGCTAAGTCACTTTGTTAGTGGGCTTAGTCTAAATACATTGAACCTGGACAAGTAATATGATCTGTAACTGGTGAATTAAAATTAAATCTGATAACAATATGGGTGTTAAGTGACAAAACTGTTACAAATAATTTAAATTCAAAATCTGATCAGTTTTGATTTTTTAAATTAATGGTGCAATTTAATTTAGACATTAAAGTGTGGAACAGTTTCATTTTTCCTCTCCTATAAATAGAGGCTAGAGTGAATGTTTTTTCTACACCACACAACATTCTCTTCTCTTCTCCCTCTCTGCATTTTCTCTCCCAAAAACACAAGTTCGAGGTGCTGTAGGTTGGTTTTCCGGCGACTGAGGTGCTGGTCGATATGGAGGTTTTGTTGATGCTGTTAACATAAACTCCGAGATGTTTTATCCTGGTGGAGATATTGCACGCATCCCAAACGCAGCAGGTAGGGGGCAATATTCTCTTCAAGAGCAGCCAGGACTTCGAGCAAGGCCCGATGACTCGGCTGTGATCATTTTTTTCTTGGCATTTTGTATCCGTGCACCATTATTTTCAGTCACTGTTGAAAGATATGGTTTCGGGTACATTTTCGTTTCTCTCTTTGTTATTTCAGTTACTGATTTTGTTTACATGCATGCTTTGTTTTGTTGACTGTGGTCTTGGCCTGAACTTGCTAAATTTTTTATACACTTGTCTCTGTATTGCAATATTTGTTAGTGAAATTTACAACATCACTAGCAACAATTTGAAGTACTTGTCACCATAGCAGTAGTGGATTCACAAAGACTTGTTTTGTTCTAGTTGCTACAATTTTACTAGATGAGATTGGAAGGTGTCCCCTGTTTTTAACAAATACTGGTGATATGATTGCATCACCGCTTACAGGTAAATTATCAATAATAGATGTCGAGAGTTCAAATTTCAATAAATTCGTCTAATTTTATCCAGATACATATCTAAACAACGTAAAAAAATTAACAAAACTCAAAGATTATTGTACCCAACTAAGTACTAGTCTCTACACATACAGCGCTTCTTGTATGATTTCTTGCAGTAGACTAGGGACTAGAGAGTAAACAAAATAATCTGCTGTTATTGATCATAACAAGGACAACACAGTTGGTGTGGGCTTGTTTCTTATTGGGGTTAGGCTTAATATCACGGGTTTGCAGATTCTAGTTGAGAGGTGTTTTTATTGAGGTCAAGGGCCATAGTGTTATATTGGTGTTATTTGTCATAGCCATTTATTGAGGGACAAGTGCCCCCTTTTTTTGTGACTTATTTGTGACTCTAGCCTTGACTGTTAATTTGTTGGTATAACTTAATTAATTACTGATGAAAGTGGGAGAATCTTAAAATATTGGTACCGCCTTCTTTTGTTAACTTTTTTGTTGGCAAGAAGCGATGAGGCCTGGAATGTTAATTGTTTTAGATCTCTACTGTATATACATGCCTAATGTGTATCAAAACTAGAAATCAACAACATTGTTATCGTATAAAATAATGTGTTCTTTGAAAATAAAATTAAAAGAATTTTAAAACACTTGTAATCAGACTAGGGCTCAAGCCTATGACAATTGCTAACCCAAACTTTTTTCCAGTCCAGTTATTCAAAAACTTGTCATACTCACTCGATCAATCTTAATGAAAATCAAACAAGTATTAATATTTAAATATTATCCGGTGTTTAGGAATTGTAGTTCGACGTAAGTGTACAATTTAGATACTTATAATGTAAGCTTATCATTCGATGTCACAATATGAACTTAATGATTAAGTCCAGCTAGTCCGAGTGTTAGTCACCGGCGACGGCTACCCCTTAGTCAAAATGCATGTTAGAATTTGTGATATGTTACGGAGGATTTGTCACCTGTCTCGACACTTGCATCTAAATTTGAAGAAATGTGCTATAAAAATGAATAATTTATTCAAATATCCAAAAAAAGAGAGGAGCCATCGTGTTCATATATAATATTCAAAGAAAGGCAAGTTAGAAAATTGAAGTGAAGGACGACTTAATAATTAGGAAAGAGCCAATGGACATAAATGAGTGGAAGAAGTAATGCCAACAAGTAAAACATCAAATCACTGTTGCAAAAACTGGACAAGATTTTACTAAAAGGATCGAATGTGGTCCGCTTTTTCTGAACCAGGCAGCCTGCAGCTCAAACTTGTCTTCTCAACCACATGTATACAGACGTGTAGTGCATGGCTATGAATTATGATTACCTCTTTTGAGCCATGCTCATGGAATAAAGACTTGCTTCCGTATTACATTTTCATAGGTCAAGAAGTCAACGGTGAGAGTTGAAAAACCGTTCACTAAACATGATATCAGAGTTTAGACTAGTGAAAAGATTCATACACCCGTAATTTATTTTTCGATCTATATTCAAGTAAGAGTGTTAAAATAGCAATATAAAATTTTGAAAAAAATCTTCCTATAATATTTTAAAATTTTAGAACAACTAGTTATATTACGAGAGAAAAATTTATGATTATGCCTTCTGAGTAAGAATTTGTCGCTCAAATGCGATTTATATTGGTTCACGTGGCTTGCAGACTATTGCGTGAGTCCGTAGGGTTTACCCAGTACGCACTCGAAATGTAGCGGTTGCGGATTATCAATGATATAAAAAAAATTAGGGCTACTGCAGTGAGTCACATAATCTTTGGTATAAAATTTTGACAAAATTTAAGATAATTTAATTCAAATATTATTCGATCTTTCCTGAACTACATTACTAGTACAGATGTCCCTAAACTACCTTAGTATATGATGCTCTATGAATGTGCAGATTATTCAAACCATCCAAATTCAATTTGATATTCGGGCGACTTGCCTAAATCATCCAAATTAATACGAGAAAAATGTGTAAAATAATAGAATCGATTAATATTAAATATATAAATTGAGTGTAATGACGGAAAGTAGTGAATATATGTACAGTGAGAATAGTTAATTTTTTATAATAAAATTATAATATATTTGATAATTTTTGAAATTTATAAAAGTGAGAGGGACATTAAAAAATGTGTAAAAATAAATAAGAAGAGGGTGTAGATTATAAAAAGTTTTCAAATATTAATGTTTAAATTATGACATAAATAATTAGAATTTTTTTGGTGATAATATGACATAGGACTAGGGCTTCCGCGCATACATATACGCATACCCGTTGTTGATGGAGTCATTCAGTTGAATCCAAACCCGTATTATCGCGCTTTGTTGATATCAAATCTCTTACGCAAGTTGATTTAGTCACCAGTCCACACTCCACATAGTAGGATTATAAGTCAAGCCAAATTCAGTAACATATGAAAATTTATCCCATTATTATTTGTAGAATTGTTTAATCTTATTTGTTATTTTCTTATTGTCTGTCTCGTTGCAATCAACAGTGGTAAGGATGTGCTTTAGTTTCCAAAATTGTTTACACCTAACCATTATTGTTTTTTAATTGAATTTGTTATTGATAACGAGAGTTATTATTAAACTTATTAAATGACCTGTTTGCGTGCAGGTACTTGTTTTTTTCAAGTAAAATTTCATAAAATCGACTCTGCCGGTACTTGTTAATTCTCATATGTGCATTTAATCAAGGGCTCCGCTGTATTTCTAGCCAACTTCGAACAAAGAACTTGTAAAACTAGCTCAGCTGAACATAATTTTGTAAAAATAGGCCACTACGTCACTTCAAGTGGCACTGGACCAAACTATGTCACTTGAAGTGGCGTAGTCTATATTATTTTTTTGTTTTTCTTTTTTGTGCTTTCCTGTTGGTCGTTCTGTTGGTCGTATGCTTTATTAGTAATATTCTAACAAGGTTTTTGAGGCTATTAGAAAGCAATATTGCATTTTATAATTTTAAATTTTTCTTGCTCAATATTGTAGTAAAAGTACACTACTTTTATTTGGAAAAAAAAATTGGAAAAAAAGTTAAAGAAGCTATATTTATATGTACCCGAATATGATTCCTTAGAAGTAAATGTGAATTATTATAAGGAAGAGTGATTTTTATATTTTTTATAAATACACTTATTTACTCCCAACCTCAGAAATTGTAACTTTATATAGTAATATTTCTATAGTACTTTGACAAAAAAAATTAGTTTGAAGAAAAAAAAAATTATACGCGTGGTTTGTAGTCACCCGAAAACGGTAAGAAAGTAAGGAAAATATTAGATAAGTTCAGAACAGAAAGAAGGGAATGTAAAATAGTTAAGTTGAGATTACTATATAGGAATTATAGTAATATCTCAAATACAAGTTCTAACTATAAAACAGAAGCTTGAAAGTACAATTTGAAAGCAACACTACTTGAAAAATACAACTTCTACATTGAAAACAAATGGTGAATAACTGAGCTTCGGATTTATTAAATTCGAGCATCGTTGATGGTGGTTTCCACTTCCCGGACCTTCTCAATCACCTGAGCACGAATCGCAGCCAACTTCTCCTGATAATATGCCCACAATTCCATTTTCATGTCATAGTGTTTCCTATCCATCTCCTTGTAAAGCTGGTGAACAGCTTCCAAAGCACGGCCTGTAAGAGGCTCATCGAGCCAAACAAAGTAAGCACACTTCCGGCTAGCACACCACTCCCAACGCCTACCAGCAACTTCACCGGTCCACATATTAGATATCTCAGGTTCCACCCCACAGAAACATATTTCTTACTTCTCCATCACAACAACTACTAAGATAAATATGTTTGAGAATATAAACTTATGCGTGGTAAGAAAAATGGAAACTGCTAATTATAGGGAAAAATGTAAATCAACCTTATCCTTTTGGATTCATATCTTATCCCAGCAGATTTTGTGGTCATCACTTTTGATTGACATCTTATCCCTTCTGATTCAATTTTCAACATGTGATCTGAAATAAAGCAGAAATCACATGCATTGTGATTGTATTAATTTGAGATGACTACTCACTGCGTATATTGAAGTTTTCAATAAATTATTGTAATTATATAGTCACTGTAGCTCGGGAATGAAATTTGAACAACCAATATGAAATTGCCCCATGTTGTTGACAAAATATCAGTGGAAATATGTAGCAGTGATTTCGTAGTGGTTTCTTTTAGCAGTTGAAGTAAACGATAAGTCACATGCACGTCGGAATCTTTTGCCATACTTATCACAGATTTTTTTGGTACATTATTTTGGATTAACTATTTCAAAAATGCAGAAGTAATTTGCTTTATGCTGCCATGAATAGTCAGCAAAGATCACATGCTTCATTCTTCAATTAAATTGAAATGACTACTCAGTGTGTTTATTGTAGCTTCACAGTTGTGACAGAATTTGCAAGGTAGTTTGTAGTTACTGTAGCTCATAAATGAAAATTGAATAAAGTAATTTGAAATTGCCCCAAATTCACTACAAATATTACCAAAATTAATATTTGTTGCCCCAAATTCACTACAATTATTACCAACAGGGGGCAATATGAAAATGCCCATTGTTGTTGACAAGATATCAGTGGAAATGTGTAGCAGTGATTTAGTAGTGGTTACTTTTAGTAGTTGAAGTAAACGATAAGTCACATGCAAGTCAGAATCTTTTGCCATACTTTATCACAGAATTTTTTTGGTACATTATTTTGGATTAACTATTTCAAAAAATGCTGCAGCAATTTGCTTTATGCTGCCATGAATAGTCAGCAAAAGTCACATGCTTCCTTCTTCAATTAAAATTATAATAAATATTTTAAACTAAGATAAATGTTTGTACTCATAATATAATATTAAATATATGATTTTTCTCAAATTTGAATAATTATTTGACATAGTATTATTTTTTTAAAATAAACTTTTTTACTATCATTAATTATAAAATTGTAATATTTCAATATCTTAAATAATAAAATTGTAATATTGATAATTAAAATTTTATATCATCTTTCAATATCTTAAATAATAAAATTGTAATATTGATAATTAAAATTTGATATCATATTTCAATATCTTAAATAATATCTAAAATTATGAAATTCTAAAAATCATTATCTTAAATTTTAAAATTGGAATAATCATTTTTATAATTTCTTAAAATTTATAATTATTTGTTGGAAATATAAATTTCAAAACATATTTTGAAACTGTAAAAATTTATGAACAACACATCTTATCTTCTCTTCTTCTTGGAGATATCACTTATCTTCATTATGGTGAGATTTTCAAGAAACAACTTTTCAGATTTTCTGCAGACTTTTCATCAGATTTCCTTCTTATCCTATCACTTTAGTTTCTCATTAAAGCATCCTCAGACTTCATTGCATTTTTTCATCATAACTACAACCATTTTCTTAGCTGCAAAGCATCATTCAACACAGTTTCTTACTTTCATATTTTAGGGAAATGGATGGTTTCGTGCATGTAAATTTTTTTTGGGGTGGAGAAATTATTCGAGATGATGGAAATATCCATTATTCTATCGATCCCAAGAAAATGCAGTATATTACACCTACAACCACATATGATGAGCTTAGAAATATTGTGTACGATCTAATGCAAACCAGTCCTTATCATTGGAATTAAAAGATGCGTTTTAAGTATCCTCGCTTAGGAAAATTCAACCTTGTCGAAGCTTTTTATCTTGGCGATATCAATTGTGATAGTGATGTCACAGTCATGTTAAGGATTCCTGAGAATATGCTTAATGGATGTGGCGATGTTTCGTTGTTCATTGAAGCTGAGCACATACATAACGATGACCCCTACTTAGGGCTGAGCAAAACCGAACCAAAACCGAAAAACCGAACCGAACCGTGCTAATTCGGTTCGGTTCGGTCCTATTTTTTTCAAAAAATCGGTCTATTCGGTCCGGACCGAATATACCGAAACTAAATTCGGTTCGGTTCTTTTAACAAATATTTCGGTCCGGACCGAATAGACCAAATGATAAATGCTATATTTTCATATTATATACATTTTACATATATCTTAAAAATTATAATCATAATTTTTAATTTTTAATTATATTCATGAACTATTAGAACTCCACATAGCACAATACTTTAATTATATTTTAAATTTTATAATTTATGATTTAATTTTTAATGCAATTTTCTTTTTGAAAAAAATTTCGGTCTATTCGGTCCAAAACTGGACCAAACCGAATTATTTCGGTTCGGTTCGGTCCAGTCCATAATATAACTTCGGTCCGGTTCGGTCCAAGAAAAAATGACTATTCGATTTTTTAGTCTATTCGGTTCGGTCCGGTTTTAGACCGAACCGACCGAATGCTCAGCCCCACCCCTACTCGTTTCAACAAAATTGGGGATCACAACCTTCGCAGCCCCATCTGCAAGCAGAGAATTGGGGATCTCAATATCCTACATACCCTTCCAGTGGGTGGTCAAATTAAGTATTTCAAGGCTATGGAGGGGGAACTAGTCAGCATCCTGCGTATGAAGAGGAGTTTACTCAACAAACCTATAGAAGGGGTGCAGGGGGGTATAGTCAACAAGGTGGATACGAAAGGGAGTATATCCAAGATGGTGGAGGATATGAGGGGTGTTTGAACCAACAAGGTGGCTATAGAAGGGAGTTCACTCCAAATTATGGAGGTTATAAAGGTGGTTCCAGTGAACAAAATAGAGGAGGGATTGATGATATGAATATCTTTCCGGCGAGGAATGTAGCTCAAACAAGTGCAGGTAAGTAGTTAGCTCTTACTGAACCTGATTTTCAGGGTTGGGAGCCAGAGGACGATGATGAATCTAGTGATGACCTTTTTGAGCCATACGATGAAGATGAAGATTCTGAGAGTGAGGATGAGGAAGGAAATTCTAATTGGGGGGAACAAGTTACTCGAGCAGTTGTCCATCATCATCATGTTGCTAGGGCGCCATGGTTTGTCACCGAGGAATATACAGCTCCTACGGTGGACAATCGTAACGACATATATCTCGATTGGGATGAGGATTATGTGGAACTATATCGTAAATGTTTATTTCCTGACAAAGATAGCCTCATAAATGCAATAAGGAAGGTACATATAGCGACTGATAGGAACTACATTGTGACGAAGAGTAATAAGTCTCAGTTAGCTGTAAAGTGCACGGAGACCGGATGTAATTGGAGGTTAACGGCTTCGAAAAAGAAGACACATGGATGTTTTGAGATAACTGTTATTAAAGATCAACATGTTTGCATGGTTAATCAGCCGTTGCAGGATCACAGAAAATTATCTCCAAGAATGATTTCCAAGATTGTCAAACCCCTTGTAAGTTATTTTTTACATAATTCAGTACCAATATTAGCTGTAAAATTTTAAATATGTTATTTCTTTATATTGAGGGATTAATTTTAGATGACATTCATGATTGGCTATCATAGGTCATAGAGACTCCTGAAATAGCAATCAAAACGATATTGCCACTTGTAATCAATGAATACAATCACCAAGTTAATTACAACAAAGTATGGAGAGGGAAGCAGATAGCAATTGAAGAAGTATATGGTAGCTGGGCTACAACATATGAAAGTCTTCCAATGTTCTTCGCAGCAATCTTAACAGCTAATCCTGGATCTGCTGTTGAGATTGATGTTGTTCCTCATTCTGAAGAACGGGGTACGTCTGTTTGCAAGCGTATATTTTGGTATCTCAAAGCAATGATGGATGGGTGGAAACATGCATGACCAGTCATTTCAATTGACGGAACATTCCTTAAGGGAAAATATAGAGGGAAGATACTTGTTGCTATGGGTGTCAATTCAAACAACCACCCTTATCCCCTGTGTTATGCCCTGGTAGATGAGGAGACGCATGACAATTGGTCTTGGTTTCTGAAACTTTTGCGGAGACATGTCTGCCAACAAAGACTCGGTGTCTGCATAATTTCAGACCGTGCAGCAAGCATTATCTCTGCAATGAAAGATCGCCAGAATGGATTCGTTGAGCCGTTCGGCATTTATATGTTTTACCTCTTCCATGTCAGAAGCAACTTCAGTTCGAAGCATCTGGGCGGTGAATTACGAAAGTTAATGTGGAAAGCTGAAAGTACCACGCAAGTATGGAAACATGAAGCCTGTATGAAGAGTATTGGTGAGATATCCCCTCCGGCATTGGAATATCTTCGCAAAATACTCGCTGAGAAATGGACACTGTGTTACGACACAAACGGTTATCGTTACGGACAAACTACCACAAACATCATGGAAGCCTTCAATGGAAATATACGCCGGGCTCGTTTCTTTCCTGTTACAGCAATGATGGAGTATCTATTTTACAAGACTGTACGAATTCTGGACAAACATCGAAATATTATTGAGGACAGCATGCAAAGAGGGGAAGATTTGTGTTCACGTGCATCGAAATACCTTTTGGAGACACAATCGTTTGAATTACATATGTATGTCTCATCAACCAATTTGTAGCAAATTCATATATTTATATTTTTTCAGTTATATTATAAATTACCCACTTCATCCAAATATTTTCCTTATGCTTTCTTACCATTTTCGGGTGGTTAAAAACCTTTTATTCAAATTTTTTTTCTTAGTTTCATTTTTTTTTGTCAAAATAGGGTACAACTATTAATATATAAAGTTACAATTTTTAAATTTGGGAGTAAATAACTGTATTTACAAAAAAAATAAAATTCACTCTTCCTTATAATAGTTCACATTTCCTTCTAAGGAAGTATGTCCGGGTACATATAAATATAGCTTCTTTAATTTTTTTCCCTAATTTTTTTTAACAACTAAAAGTAGTGTACTTTTACTGCAACATTAAGCAAAAAAATTTAACATTATAAAACTATGTCATGCTTTCTAATACTCTTAAAAACCTTGTTACAATAACAGTTAGAATGTTATTACTACAGCATATGACCAACAGGAAGGCACAAAAAAGAAAAACAAAAAAATAATATAGACTACGCCACTTCAAGTGGCATAGTTTGGTCCAGTGCCACTTGAAGTGGCGTAGTGGCCTATTTTTGCAAAATTATGTTCAACTGGGCTAGTTTTACAAATTCTTTGTTCAAGTTGGCTAGAAATCCAACGGAGCCTTTAATCAAGCGTACTAGTCATATGAGACAATTTTAAGCTAATACAGTACTCTGTTTTATCATGTTATGTGAAATTTTCCGAATGAGTCATGTTAGGTCACACACACTGTAGATGGGGTGAATACAGTGTATAATACAATCAAATCGAACTTTAATATCTTAAGTAACAGAAAACAAACTTTATTGAAACAATAAACTCTGTTACAGTATGGAACTGTTACCTCTCAGTGATGAACAAATATTACGAGAGCTGCTAGGGTTACAATAAATAATCCTCTCGAATATTATAACACTTATAGTGTAAACCCTATGTCTGTGTTTATATACTATACAGTTACAAGATAATCGCTAATTGATATGGAATATAATTCTGCTTCCTAAAATATATCAATCAGATATCTTTTCTTCCAAGTATTCCATTCTTCACGGAACTCCTTCTCCATGCATATCTCTTCTTATGTTTATCTCGATCTTCTTTCCTTTAATCAGCTACTTTCCTTAACTAATCGTCCTTCAGCACTTAAGTTCTGGTATCCAACGTCTGATGATTATCTCCTGATAATATAAGTACTGATATCCTTAAGTCCTGACTTCCAGTATAAGTACTGATTCCCAGTTAAGTACTGATTTATCCTGTTAAGTAAGATCTGAAAACTAAACATAAATCATATTAGCCATGACATTATCAAATATATCTAACAATCTCCCCCAACTTGTAAATTAGCATAATATACAAGTTTAACAGATATTTGATGATGTCAAAAACATTAAGTACAAATGCATGAGAATTAGACTTGATAACTACAACTTACAGTCCTTAAAGCTTTACCAATATTTAACTTCTGATAACAACTTCAGTCTGTACAAATATCAGAATTTAAGCAGTTGTAGATCTTTGACTTGGCTTCATCTTCTGATCTCTCTGATGTCAGGAGTTGTTCTGAGATAGTTTTTCAACAAACATCTCTCAGCATATCTAAGTTCATCAATCATTCTCCTTTTGGCATCTTTAAGCTCTGCAATATCTTCACCAATTTGAAAGATTGCAGCCCTGAGATCATTAATCTTTGCTTTTCTTATATCCTGATCCAGTCTGATCAAATAAGCTTTATCAGACTCAAGATTGAATTCCACAGCCCTGTACCCTAGAAAGGTAGTTATAATTTGAGCAGAATTGGGCTTCATTTCAACTATATCACCCTTGTGATCTCTGTACTTTGGAACATATGTGCTGTCAGACTTAACAGAATAAAGTCTTTTCTATCTCTGAATCTGATCCTTCAAATAGTTTGCAGCAGTTCCTGTCAATCTGTCATCCACTTGAAGTAAGAATAGTACATGCTCCAATTCTTCAAAATACTTCAATGGAATGGCATTTTGCCTTATATGATAAACCCTACCATCTGTCATGAAATACAACAAGATGTATTCTTTCAAGTAGGTATGATAAACCATTTGTACAGATTCCAGTTGATTCAATCTCTCAGGAGTTGCTCCAATACCTGGTTCACTCAAGGAAGTTGGATCATTGGTAGTGTTATGTATTCTTCTTTCATCAGCACTTCCCAATCCAGTTTTATCTCTTGCTTCCTTTCCAGTAACTACTCTAGCTTCAAAACCACTTGTAGTAGTCTTCAAAGGTTGAGTCTGTTTTGCTTTAGTGAATCCTGGTAGGAGTGTCTTTGGTCTATTTTCTGATATCAAGTAAACTTGAGCTATGTCAGAGGTTACTTGCTTCTTTTGAATATCAGAACTTACAGTTTCTTGACTCTGAACAACTTGAGCCATGTCAGAGGTTGTTTTAAGAACTTTTCTTGAAGTCGGAGCAAGATCATCCTTTTCATCAGTAATTTCTTCATCCTCAGGAGGCACATAAACCTTGATAGGTTCACCAACCTTTTCTTTACCCATGGATCTTGGATCTATCTGCGGTTGTGATTTAGCCAATGTTGCTTCAGTATGTGTCATTTCTTTGATCACAATGCCTTTGAGTTTTGGAAGTGGCTTTTTACCAGAAGCTTCAGATTTAGATGTGACTATCTCTGATTTAAGTCTGGCTTCTTCTTCCATTAAACTCTCCAAGTCCATTCCTGGATTTTCCTGAAGAAATAACTTTCTTGACATTTCCTCATCAAGATCTAAAAGTTCATCAGAACTTATCCTTTTACCAGTAACAGAACTTATTCTTTTCCCAGTATCAGAACTTGTCCTGTGACTTGTGATTTCAGCTTTTCTTGATGTGAAACCTCTACCTTGACTATGACCTCTACCCATTCCAGAGTTTCCTAGATCATCCTTTTTATTATCCTTCCCTTTCAGTGTCTTGTCAGTCTTGCATTTGGACTTAATTACTTTCTCCCCCTTTTTGGCATCAACTGGTAGTAGAAGAGAGACAAGCAATTCCACTGAGGCTTGGATTTCATTAAGTTGTGATTGCTGAGAAGCTTGATTTTTCAGAATATCATCAATCTAAGCTTGTTGATTATCTTGAGTCTTCTCAATATAAGCAATCATGTCAAAGGTAGGTTTGAAGAACTTTTTCTTATCAATCTTTTGAACTTGTTCCTGTTTGATAAATGCTTCCTGAATCTTGTGTAGCTCTGCATGAGTAGTTGAATGAAGACCTTGTAGATGTTTAGTACCCAATGCAGTGACTCTAAGCTGGGTTTTGAAATCATCAGAATTTAACATTTCATCAGCTTTAGTCAAGTGCTCAGCAAGATGCTTTTCAGTTGGAACACAGGAAACTGAATTCCATTCCTTAGTCCACTCCTGTCCGGCAGGAGTTTCACTCCAAGGCACTGGTGCTTCTCGGGTAACAAACTTCTTAACAAGTTCAGACTTAAGAGTAGTTTGTTGAGGAGTATGTCCTGAAGGACCCGCTACATCAGCATCTACATTTGGAGCAGCATCACCAGTATCTCCAGCATTTGCAGCATCAGAACTTACAGAATCAGTATCTTCTGATAAAACAACAGTGTGAGTAGCAATGGAGGCTTCAGCATCCTCGAATTGCTAATCTGGTTCTAAGTTCTGATCAACAGCCATATCCTGATGCTCACCTAAAGTCTGATCATCAGCATCTAGATGCAGAGAATGTGTTGTAGATAACTCTGGAGTTTGAACAGCATCAGTAACAGGTGTTGTTGAAGGATTAGTTGCTGGTGGAGCTTCTAAGAGAATTACTTCAGGCACAACCAAGTTTTGAACATCAATATCAGCACTTGTGCCTGGATCAACAGGAGATACAGATAGTGTGTTGACCTTTTCAGAAACAGCTTCCTTAGATGAAGTTGATGGAGAAGAAGTAACTTTAGCAAATTCCTTTTCTTGTGAGATCAGAGATTCCTGATCCCCTTCCTTAGCTGCTTCCTCTTCATCATCTGAAACTGGCCTATTTGCCCTCTGTTTCTTGTATCTCTTTGTAGATTTGGATTCCTTGGGAGTTTCAGGAACTGTCATTCTTCTAAGCCTCTTGAGAAGCCTAGATCCCCCAATTCCAGAATCCTTCTAAGAAGTCTCTTTCTCAGCTTCATCAACAACAGGTTCTGAAGAAGGAATCTGTTCCTCAATATCAGATTCATCTCTCAAAGCAATCTTCCTTTTCTTCTGAAGTGTTTGAGGAACAGTCTTTGTCCTCTTAGGTGTGGAAGATGAAGGCTTCACAGTAGGTGCAGAGGATGAGGGTTGAACTATCTGTGAAGTGGAGAGATAGGATTTGAGATATTTCCCGAGGGTAGGTTGAGTAGAATGAGTGGTAGGTGCTGATGGTTGTTGTGATGGTTGGGAGGTTGTTGTTGGTTGGACATCAGAATAAACAGATCTATAAGTATCAGGATCAACATTTACTAAGATCTGTTTTACAGACTGAGGAATCTGTTAAGGTCTGACCACTGATTTCTTAGTGTCAGCATTTATCAGGTCATTAAAGTAGCGTTTTGCAACCTTAAAAGGTGGAGTTGAGGAACTTACTAATTGAGGTTCATCAGTACAAAAAGTATATATAAGTTGACAGAATCTAGCAAAGTAAACAACATTCCTATCCTCTGTCATCCTATCCCCAATAAAACCAATTATAGCAGTTGCAAAATCAAAATGAGGTTGGTTTATAACAGCATACCCGATGTGCTGACTCATAATTGGGATAACATCAAAATTCGAACACTTGTTTCCAAAAGCTTTAGTGATGCAGTAAAAGAAGAAGCTCCATTCTCTTCTGATATGAGCCCGTTTCAACTGCCCAAGTTTTTCCAAACTCTGTTCATACCCCAAATTGGCCATTAACTCCTGAAGAGCTGATTCCTCTGGAATTGAAAAGGTACATCCTTCAGGGAGATGTAGAGCCCTGCGTATTGTACCAGGAGTAACTACATATGAAGAATCACCCACTTCGAAAACAATACTAGGAGTGCCATGTGTACCACCATTATCAAAGTGCCCAGTCCGCCAAAATGTCAGAACTTGTTGGCTCGAAAAGACTGAAGGCTGGGTCAATGCATACCCAATTTCACTGTGTGCAAGAAGATCTTGCACAAAATGCAATTCAGATGGAGCTTCAGCATGATCAAGAATTGCAGCATAGTTGTTTGGAACAAATTTAGCTCCATCAATGATTAAATCCTTAGGTGCCATGTGAAAAATTGAGATTTAAGAGTGCCTGTTAGGTGTTTGGTAAAATGTCTGTATGAAAAACAAACGTGAGAAGAAGAAAGAGAGTAAAAGCAAGGAGAGAAAAAAAATATGAAGGGAAATAAAAGATTAAAAAAATGCTCTCTCTTTCTTACTTATACTCTGAAAAAAAAAATGTTACCGTTGGACACCTGTCAGACATGCAGTAATAATGGATAGTTATTGGACTCGAGAAAACAGTAATCATGACTTACCCACTTGCCGTTTTTCAAGGAAAAAACCGTTCCACTTACCCAGATATTTCATTAATCAAGGTGAAACAGTTTTAATTCAAAATTGAAACCGTTCCCACTTATTTAATTATTTTTCACTGCATCATTAATATTCTAAAAATAAATCAAGTGAGACCAAGATAAATCAGATGAGTAAGTACTGATAAAGGAAAATCAGAACTTAAATTAAAACAGAATTTATATGGTCATCAGAATTTGAATATTTATCAGGATTTATAAATGCATTACAAAATATCTCAGAGACAAAATCTTGAAACAAAAAACAAATTTCATTAATATATCAAGAGAATACATTCATGAAATTAAAATTACATCAGAATTTATACAAGATTTCCCTAAGCTGCTAAACCTAACATCAACAGCCTTAGTCCTAGCTCAAGAAGCAGGGCAAGGCTGATGATGAAGAAAAACAGAAAGAAGAAAATAAATCATTTCTTCTTCCTACTCTCGACAAACAGAATGGCGAGTCGAATGATTCGCTCTTGCTGACGGAGAGCTTCCAGCATTTCCTCCTCCAATCGCTCCAGATGGCGATGGTAGTCCATATAGAAGAACAGGAGGTGGGTGAGTACATCCTGTGGGACAGAGTCCCATATCTCATCAGGAATGGCAGTGACGTGCCATTCCTGCTGCCAATCGGCACAGCTTAGCTCCATATTGAAGGTTTCGTAGTTCAAAAACATGTTGTATCTGACCATGGTGTTTTTGAAAGAAAAAGTATGAAGGTAAGGTGAGGTTGGGAGAAAAGATTTGATGGGAAGGCTGATGTGAAGTGGTTGCTTATATAGGCAAGAGAATGCCAGGAGACATAAAGGAATTTAATGCTGACAGGTAGAATTAATTCTACCTCGTCTCCCCAGACTTGGAAAAAGAAAAACATTCATTGGAAAGAGAAAACATGGTTTAATGCGCACAAGAAGCAAGTAAAAGTTGACTGTTCAAGTACGAGTACCATTAACCCTATCCATAGTGACTATTAATCTTCCACTTCAACATATTCTAGTTTGAACCGAGACTATTATCAAATTTTATCCACAGATAAGTCAAGTAAAGAATTAGACTGTAATATCAGAACTTAGACTTATATCAGAACTTAACAGTCATCAGAACATAATTTCTTAACTCGAAAAAGGAATGCCTATCTTAGTAAGTCCTCATACAAGTTCTGAGTTATATTCTTCAGAACTTAATCATTAGAGCATGCAACCAGAACTTGTCCTCAGAATTTGTACAATGTGATACAATGATTGTTTATCTAAAACAACATAGATCGCCACAGTAATTTTCATCATTCATATGGAGTGATTAGTGTGTGCATTAAGCTGAATGTCAAACAAAGAGTAAAGTCTAATTCACTTCAGTACATCTTAGAAATAAGGCATAACTAAAACTTTGCTAAAGAGCTGTCATTATTCTGAAACCTACTGTTGAATGAGTTCATGCTTGAGTCCACCTCAACTATTTTATGCTAATTTTATGCATCTTTTTAAATTCCATTTCACAGTGGCTTCTCAGTGTAAGTGAGTCACGACTGCTTATCAGAATTTATGCTATTATCAGAGTATTTCTCCAGTAATCATAGAGAGTGAAAAGTCACCAAGAAAATATTTTGCTTTTCTAATGCATATTTACTTAATACCAGCAATGCACTTGGGTCGTCCCTTCCACATTTTTACTCTAGATCTCAAAGGAGTACCTGATTTTATTCTTTGATCCTTTTGCTTTTTCTTTTGATAAGTGAGGTTTATCAGCACTTAGTGCATTCAGCAGATTTACTAGCATCAGAACTTAACAGATGAGTAGCATTATTCTAGTTTGTGACTTAGTAATAAGGTAGACAAAGTAAACTTAACTAAGCTCAATTATCAGAATTTGCTTGTGTCATTTAATGTCCACAGAAATAATTACTTCTTACATGGGATCCTTTGTTTATTGAAGACTACTAGGTCAGCATCTAGCACAGTTATCCTCATAGGATTGAATAGTTACTTAAACAAACATATCACTTATCAGAGTTTAGAAACATATATCAGACAACAGTCAGTACTTAAACACATTTGTCAATTAAGCACAGAATACACAAAGAGGGTAAATTCTGTAAATACTGATCATAAAGTCTGATATAACATAACAAGACTAAGCAGATTTAGAGAAAGAACCTGAAACCATTCCAAGTTCATTTACCAATCTTGTAAAAGTGGCTTCACACAATGGTTTTGTGAAGATATCTGCTAGTTGTTGATCTTTTGGAACAAAGTGCAATTCCACTGTACCTTCATCCACATGTTCCCTTATGAAGTGGTACCTAATGCTGATGTGCTTTGTCATAGAGTGTTGAACTGGATTACCTGTCATAGCAATAGCACTTTGATTATCACAGTAAATAGGGATTTTGAAATATGTTAACCCATAATCCAGTAACTGATTCTTCATCCAAAGAATCTGTGCACAACAGCTTCCTGCAGCAATATACTCTGTTTCTGCAGTTGATGTGGAAATTGACTTTTATTTCTTGCTGAACCAAGAAACCAATCTGCCTCCAAGAAATTGGCAGCTTCCACTTGTGCTTTTCCTGTCAATTTTGCAACCTACAAAATCTGCATCTGAGTAACCTATTAGTTTAAAATCTGATTCTTTAGGATACCACAATCCCAGATCAGCTGTTCCTTTAAGATACTTAAAAATTCTTTTCACAGCTGTTAAGTAAGGTTCTCTTGGGTCTGCTTGAAATCTTGCACAAAAACAGGTAACATACATGATATCAGGTCTACTAGCAGTTAGATAGAGTAGAGAGCCAATCATACCTCTGTAATTAGTAATATCTACTGATTTACCAAAATCCTTATCCAGTTTTGTTGCAGTGGCCATGGGAGTGGATGCACTTAAACAATCTTGCATTCCAAATTTCTTCAGCAAATTTCTGGTGTACTTAGTTTGACAAATAAAAGTGCCTTCTTCATTCTGCTTGACTTGAAGGCCCAGAAAATAGCTAAGTTCCCCCATCATACTCATCTGATACCTTGACTGCATCAGTTTGGCAAACTTCTTGCAAAGTCTGTCATTTGTAGACCCAAAAATGACATCGTCAACATAAATCTGGACCAGAAGTAAGTCCTTTCCATGGTTGAGGTAGAACAGTGTTTTGTCTATTGTTCCTCCGTTGAATCCACTTTCCAGAAGAAACTGAGCTAAAGTCTCATACCATGCTCTAGGAGCTTGCTTAAGTCCATAAAGTGCTTTATCAAGCCTGTAGAAATAATCTGGATGTTTGGAGTCTACAAAGCCTGGAGGTTATTCAACATATACTTCCTCCTCCAATTCTCCATTGAGAAAAGCACTTTTCACATCCATTTAAAAGACATTAAACTTTTTGTGAGCAGCATAAGCCAAAAATATCCTTATGGCTTCTAACCTAGCAACTGGTGCAAATGTTTTATCATAATCAATTCCCTCCTGTTGAGAATATCCTTTTGCAACCAGCCTTGCCTTATTCCTTGTAATTATGCCATCACTGTCAGTTTTGTTACTGAATACCCACTTTGTACCAACAACAGATCTATTCTTTGGTCTTGGCACTAGGGTTCAGACTTTGTTTCTTTTAAATTCATTTAACTCTTCGTGCATTGCTTGCACCCAATCAGCATCTTGAAGAGCTTCTTCCACTTTCTTTGGCTCAGTCTGAGAGAGAAAAGAATTGTAAAGACATTCGTTTGAAGTACCTGTTCTAGTTCTGACACCTGCATCAGGATTTCCAATTATCAAATCAGGTGTATGTGATTTTGTCCACTTCCTTGCAGATGGAAGGTTTTCTCTAGAACTGGATGCTCCCCCATGATCCATGCTGTCTTCATTTTCATTTTCTGACGCTCCCCCTGAAACTATGCTCTCTAAGTTGGATTCTTCAGAATTTAGATTTTCAGCACTGTCAGAACTTGGCTTATCAGAACTTGACGAATCAGAACTTGAAGATCTAGACGTATGTTCTGATGTTTCTTGAGATGTGGTAAGATCTTGAGTATGTTCCCCCTGCACAGGTGCATCTTCCTTTGGCGTAGTCACCACAGTTTCAATAACATCAGAGTTTAATCCATCAGAATTTACAGTATCAGGACTTAGACTGTCAGGATTTTCAGTATCAGAATTTGAGTCTTCATTTTCAAATCTCAGCTGATCATGGTCAATAAAATCTTCAAGACCAGTAATCTTCTTGTCATCAAAGGAGACATTGATAGATTCCATGACCACTCTTGTTCTCAAATTATAGACTCTGAAGGCTTTTGTGGAAAGTGGATATCCAACAAAGATTCTTTCATCAGCTTTTAGATCGAACTTGGATAGCTGTTCAGGATGAGTCTTGAGAACAAAATACTTGCATCCAAATACATGAAAGTACTTTAGATTTGGCTTCTTTTTCTTCACCATCTCATATGGTGTTTTTCCTTGCTTGTTAATGAGTGTTGCATTTTGAGTAAAACAAACAGTCTACACGGCTTCAGCCTAGAAATAGGTTGGAAGCTTTGCTTCTTCAAGCATTGTACGTGCAGCTTCAATGAGAGTTCTATTCTTCCTTTCAACAACTCCATTTTGCTGTGGAGTTCCAGGAGCAGAAAATTCCTGCTTTATTCCATGGTTTTTGCAGAACTCTTCCATTATCAAATTCTTGAACTCAGTGCCATTATCACTCCTTAAGGTTTTCACAGAATCTTTGACCAATTTATCCAGATGTTTGACATGATCAATCAAGATAGTTGCAGTTTCACTTTTTATGTGCAAGAAATACACCCATGTGTATCTAGTGAACTCATCCACTATGACCAATGCATATTTCTTCTTTGCAATAGACATGACATTTACTGGACCAAATAGATCAACATGTAGTAGATGATAAGGCTCAAGAATTGATGATTCAGTCTTGCTCTTGAATGAAGATTTTTTTTGTTTGGCCTTCTGACAAGAATCACAAAGGCCATCAGGAGCAAATACTGACTTTGGCAGTCATCTCACAAGATCTTTCTTGACCAGCTCATTTATATTGTTTAAATTTAAATGAGAGAGTTTCTTGTGCCAATTCCAGCTTTCTTCAATTAATGCTCTACTCATCAGACAGATTGCAGAACCATCAGTACTTGTTGAAAGCTTAGCTTCGTAAATGTTACCACGCCTGTATCCTTTCAGAACAACTTTGCCTTTAGATTTACTCACAACTTCACAGTGTTCTTCAAAGAAATCAACATGATAACCTCTGTCACAGATTTGACTTATACTCAGCAGATTGTGTTTAAGTCCTGAGACCAGAGCTACTTCTTTAATGATGACATTCCCAAGATTGATATTGCCATATCCCAATGTTTTTCCAATATTGCCATCTCCATAAGAAACACTTGGACCAGCTTTCTCCACAAAGTCTGATAGCAGGGCCTTATTTCCAGTCATATGTCCTGAACATCCACTGTCCAGAAATAGAATATTTTTCTTGTTGCCCTGCAATCACAAAGACCACTAATTATTAGTTTTAAGGACCCAGACTTGCTTGGATCCTTTGGCCTTATTAAGTTTGTTAACATTTGCAGCGGATTTAGCATCAGAGTTTATGTTAACATTTTTCTTATCAGAACTTACACTATCAGACTTTGAATCAGAACTTACACTAGAAGGAACAATGAAAACTTTCTTCAAAGAAGGTTTTAATTGATAATAATCATAGTACAAACTATGATATTCCTTACAAGTATAAATGGAATGCCATAAACTACCACAATGAAAACAAGGATTTTATGTTTTATATCTAACAGACTGACTCTTAACTCCTGATTTTGAAGGTAAGGAGTTAATGTTCTTATTCTTCCTGCAAAAAGAAGCCAGATGGTTAGAACTTCCACAGTTATGACATATTTTCCTAGGAGCATCAGGAACAGGTTTATAATCATTGCTTGTTATTAAGCTGCTTCTTAGTCATTAAGCCTATGTTTACTTCAACTGTCTTTTCCTGTTTTAGTTTGTCAGAAGTTAATCCCTCTCTAACTTCTGATTTATCATTATCAGACTTTTTAATTACAAACTTAACAGGTTATAACTTTGGCTTTTGCTTAACAACAGGCTTAATTTCTACAGTTCCTTTATCATTCTTATCCTCTCCATAACTTAAGCCCTCTTTCCAATTTTCACTACTTAGCAAATTTTGAGTTGTTCTGCCAGAGTTAGTCCAAGTCCTGATTATCTCTCTTTCCTTTTCTAACTCAGTTTTTAGAGATTCATTCATTTTTAGCACTTCATCCCTAACATAAAGAGCATCATTTCTATCCTTCTGAATTTGATGGAACATAACTAACTCTTTTTCTAAGAAATCATTTCTTTTCTTAAAAGCAAGATTTTTAGAAGTTAATCTTTCACATGTTAAAGTTTGATCTCTATAACTAACAAACATGGTTTTAAGATATCTTCTCAACTCATTAATATCATCAGTATGAAAAGCATAAGTAGTCTGAGGTACCTTTGTTTCAGCAGTTTTAGAACTGCTCTCAGCACTTTCTTTATCAGCATTTGCCATCAATGCATAGTTCTCCTCACTTTCAGAGTCTGAGGTGTCTGTCCAGCTTTTCTGCTTTGTGACAAGAGCCTTGCCTTTGTCACCCTTTACATTCTTGCAATCAGGAGATATGTGGCCTTTCTCACCACAGTTATAGCATTTGACATTGGTATAATCTCCTCTATCAGACTTTCCTCCTCTGCCTTCAGATCTTCTGAAATTCTTCTTATCAGAACTTATGCCTTTCCTGGAAAACTTCTTTCCCTTCCTGAACTTCCTGTATGCAATCTTTGTAATCCCTTTCACCATAAGAGCACACAGCTTCATCATCTCCTCATCGGCATCAGTCTCAGGCAAGCTTTCAGAATCTGAGTCATCATCACTTTCAGAACTTGATGACTCAGTATCAGACTTTATGAAAAGAGCTTTACCCTTGTCTTTCCTTGAGGTAGCTGCCTTGGGGGATTCTTCTTCAGCCTTAAGAGCAACTGTTCTTGACTTTCCTCCTTTTCTCTTGCTTCTTTGTTCCATCTCAAGTTCATGAGTCTTGAGCATTCCATAAATTTCATCAAGAGTTGTTTCATCAAGATTGTAATTGTCTCTTATTGTTGTTGCCTTCAAATCTCAACATTCAGGAAGAGCTAACAGGAATTTAAGGTTTGAATCTTCAAGATCATACTCCTTATTAACAAGTGACAGATCATTCAAGAGTTTGACAAATCTATCATATAAATCAGTCAATGATTCATTAGCCTTTGAATCAAAGTGTTCATACTCTTGAGTGAGTATTGTCTTCCTGTTCTTTTTAATCGTATCAGTTCCCTGACACCTTGTTTCCAGAGCATCCCATATCTCTTTAGCAGTCTTGCAGTTGATTACCCTGTTTGACATTACATTATCAATGGCATTATGCAGTAAGTGTCGTACCTTAGCATCCTTAGCAATTGATGCAATATCTTCAGCAGTATAATCACTCTTTTCCTTTGGTACGGTTTTTGCTGCATCACCTGCAACTGCAACAGCGAGCTTGGTTGGTTTGTGAGGCCCTTCCTTGATTCTATCAAGATATTCCGGATCTGTAACTTCCAGAAACATGGTCATCCTCACCTTCCATATGGCATATTCCGATGGTCTCAGTATGGGAACTCTGATAGTTTCATACCGACTTTGAATTTGTGTCTTTGGAGGTTCTTCAGTTTTGGTAGGCTTAGTTGGAGTTTCTGTGTCAGACATGATTGTGTTTGGATCTTTAACTGTATGTGTGTTAACAGATAGGCTCTGATACCACTTGTAAGGTCACACACACTGTAGAGGGGGTGAATACAGTGTATAATACAATCAAATCGAACTTTAATATCTTAAGTAACAGATAACAAACTTTATTGAAATAATAAACTCTGTTACAGTATGGAACTGTTATCTCTCAGTGATGAACAAATATCACGAGAGCTGCTAGGGTTACAATAAATAATCTTCTCGAATATTATAACACTTATAGTGTAAACCCTATGTTTGTGTTTATATACTACACAGTTACAAGATAATCGCTAATTGATATGAAATATAATTCTGCTTCCTAAAATATATCAATCAGATATCTTTTCTTCCAAGTATTCCATTCTTCACGGAACTCCTTCTCCATGCATATCTCTTCTTATGTTTATCTCGATCTTCTTTCCTTTAATCAGCTACTTTCCTTAACTAATCGTCCTTCAGCACTTAAGTTCTGATATCCAACGTCTGATGATTATCTCCTGATAATATAAGTACTGATATCCTTAAGTCCTGACTTCCAGTATAAGTACTGATTCCCAGTTAAGTATTGATTTATCCTGTTAAGTAAGATCTGAAAACTAAACATAAATCATATTAGCCATGACATTATCAAATATATCTAACAAGTCATAGTCTGATCCAGAAAATAAATTTTTGAGCAATGCTATGTAATTTGAAAATAATTTTATTTTTTTTAAATTACATGTAATGTTATTTTTGTTGGGTATAATTCTAACTACACAGCAACAATGGGCAGTTATATATATAATAACAAGAACATGACAAATAACCAACTAACAAAACAAAACATGAAGGCAATAACAAACAATAAAGACTGAAATTGACAAAGAAAGTAAAGAAAACTTATCTCTTATCGCTTTCCAAATTCTGATAAGAAGAAGAACACAACAGCTGAGTCGCCAAACCCTTCAAGAGGACTTGACTGTTCTTGAAGAGATTATTGCCCCCCACTTAAGCTGTGATGGAATGCAGCAATATCGCTTCCAGGATAAAACAGCAACAGATCAATCTGGCCACAGAACCAACAATGATCAACGGCGACTCGCACATCAGTTTGCCCAAAAAACCTATGCAACTCATATATGTTTGCGAGGTAGGCACCGAGACTTGTGTCATTTTAATCTCAAGTATACCTCTCAATATAAGGCATCTCAAGTTGCTCTTCTTCTATTTTACTCGATGTGGTACACCAAGTAACAAAACAGAAAAAGTAAACAAAATGGGTTTTCCTTATTATTTATATTATATCCTGATTAATTAATATTAACATTACAAAATATATTCAGAGTATGATTAAAATAATCCTTACTCAATATATTTTATATTAATAATTAAATAATCAATATAAATAATTAAACTTGTAATAGAAAAGAAAAATATAAGTGTTCCCACTAGCACTAGACCACACAAGCATTCCACTTATGCTAGTAGTTGTAAACCACACTAACACAAGATGCTATATAAACTCAATATCTTTCTTTTACAATACCAGTGTGGGACAAAATCCTCATAACCCATTTCAAACAACCAACTTTGTCGCAATATATTCATGGATTCCACTAAGAAAATGACTTAGATCCAAATATGAAAGTTAAAGTCCTCATGTAAAGGAACAACCTCCAAGTGTTAGTTTCCGGAAATCATATCAAGAACATATATAAAATATGTCTCAAACTTTCCATTTTCTAACAATCCCCCACAAATCCATAATTAAATTGCATACCAGATTTTATCATGACTTGCTTTTCAGAGTCGGTACCCTCCCGGGTTTGAACCCTCCTAAGTCCTCTACTTCGATGGCTACCGGATACAGATGGAATGTTTCACCTTGAATCTTTATCTGTTGGGTGTAACCACACTCCATAGACGACGACAAGTCAAAGGCTATGGTGCCAATCTACGGCTTTGAGACGTTAATGGTCATGTCTCGATCCTGTTCGTCGAATGTTTCGAGGAATAACCCTTTCCTCTAATTGCGACCACACAATTATATTCGCTTAGCTGGGCATCTCCAGAGATGTACTGCTATCATCTCGTCAAACGACTTGACCCCATTCAGAGTTCAAATAACTCTTGCTAACTAGCAGTTCAAGTACCTCTTAAGGTATATAGGAAATAGACTCAGATACATAAGTATCTAAATGTATATGGTAGAGGTACTACCAATTCATCCTTACAACTTGTTATTACCACATTGAATATACTTCGAGGGATCTCCTCTTAGGTGTATTGGGTTCCCGCTGTTGATGAATTATGATGGGTTACCAGTCTCATCCCCAACCTCGACTTAAGGACTATAGCATGCTCAAGCCCTTTAATCAGCGGATCAACTATATTATCCTGAGTTCCTATGAACTCTATAGCAATAATACTATCAGAAACAAGACCCCTTATAGACTTTAGTCTAACTTGGATGTGTCTCTTTGTTTTAGCATTATACTTTACACTTCTGACTTTGTCGATAGTTGTACGGCTATCAAAATGAACAGAAATGGCAGGAAGCGGCTTGCTTACTACAGGTAACATACTCATGAGTCCATGTAACCATTCAGCCTCCGTCCCCGTGGCATCAAGTGCACACAACTCGGCCTCAAAAGTAGACCGAGTAATCAAAGTCTGTCTAGAAGACTTTCAGGACAGTGCTCCACCCGCAAGGGTAAACACATATCCAGTCACTCCATTGGAACCAGATTTCTTAGCTATCCAACTTGCATCACTGTACCCCTCGAGTACCCCCGTAAATCTCCGATAATGCAAGCCAAGGGAAATAGTTCCCTTCAGATATCTAAGAACTCTATCCAGTGCCTCCCAATGAGTCTTGTTTGGACAGCTTGTATATTTAGCCAACTTAGACACAGAATAAGAAATATCTGGCCTAGTCACATTAGCAAGATATTGCAAATTCCCAATAATCTAAGAATACCTTAACTGAGACACATGAACTCCTGAACTATTCTTGACTAAGGTAACTTTTGAATCATATGGTGTACTAGTGATTCTACAATTTGAATAACCATACTTCTCAAGTATAGATTTCTCTATATAATGAGACTGTGACAAAGTTATTCCATCAGTTGACTGAGTCAACTGGATCCCAAGAATCACACTAGCTTCACCCATATCCTTCATCTCAAAGTGCATCTTCAAGAAACTCTTTGTCTCGTTAATAATCTCAATATTGGTTCCAAACAACAAGATATCATCTACATACAAGCACACGATCACAAAATCATTACATCTAACCTTATAGTAGACACACTTGTCACTTTCATTAACTAAAAAATTCGAAGTCTAAAACAGTTTCATCAAACTTTTTATGCCAGTCTATAGGTGCTTGTTTAATGCCATAAATGGACTTGACTAGTCTACATACTTTCCTCTCATTACTAGAAGCAACAAATCCCTCAGGATGATCCATATAAATCTCTTCTTTAAGGCCACCATGAAGAAAAGCTGTCTTTACATCCATTTGATGGATAATAAGACCATGTACAGAAGCCAATACAATAAGCATTCTGATTGTTATCATTCGGGCAACTGGAGAATATGTATCAAAATAATCAATGCCTTCCCTTTGCCTAAAGCCCTTAGCAACTAGCCTAGCCTTGTACTTATTTATTGAGCCATCAGGGTTTAGCTTCCTCTTGAAGATCCATTTACATCCAATAGTAGAACACCCTGGAGGGAGATCAACTAACTCTCATGTTCCGTTTGAAACAATTGAGTCAATTTCACTCTTTACAGCGCCTTTCCAATGCCTTGACTCCGAAGAATCCTTGGCTTGACGGAAAGTTAAAGGCTCATCCTCGACATTGTAAGTGATAAAGTCACTTCCAAAGTCCTTGACTACCTTTGCACGCTTACTCCTTCTAGGTTCCTCTACTTCGTTAGGAGTAGAGCTATTACCAGGATCCACCCCCACATTTGTCATCTTTTCCACATGATCAGGAATAGAAGTCGATGTGTGAGTGGGATCATCCTCAAAACTACCCAAAGGTATACCAATCTTCATAAGGAATACTTCCTCAAAGAAAGTTGCATCACGAAACTCAACTATCGTATTCGCCACAATACCATCTATGTTAGATTTTAATACTAAAAATCTCATAACAGTTGTGGTTTCAAGATAGCCCAGAAAGATACAATCAACAGTTTTCGGACCCAGTTTCTTTCTCTTGTGTTCAGGGACAAGCACCTTAGCAAGGCACCCCCACACACGAAGATAACTCAAACTTGTCCTACGCTTTCTTCATAATTCATATGGTGTCTTGTCCATATGTTTCAGAGGGACTCTATTCAGAATATGGCAAGCCGTATTCAGAGCCTCTCCCCACATGTACTTAGGCAACCCAGAATTAATTAGTATACTTTTAATCATGTCTTTAAAAGTTCTGTTCTTTCGTTCTGCCACCCATTAGACTCAGGTGTGTATGGTGGAGTAACCTCATGAACTATACCATTGTTTGCGCAAAATTCATTAAACAAGGTACTCGTATACTCACCACCTCTATCAGACCTCAAACATTTAAGTATCTTGCCAATTTGTATTTCAGCTTCATTTTTATACATAATGAATTTATCTAGTGCTTCATTCTTATGTTTAAGCAAATAAACAGAACAATATCTACTACAATCATCTATAAAGGTAATGAAATATCTACAATGATCCTTGGTCAACACACCACCAAATTCACATATGTCTGAGTGCATTAAATCTAACAAGTCTGAATCCCTAACAAAATTATGAAAAGGTTTCCTTGTTTGTTTAGCAGTTACACACACTTGACACTTAGATTTCTTATCAATGGCGTACTTTGGAATCAACTCTAAATTCAACATATTCTTTAGAGCACCAAGATTTAAATGACCAAGTCGTAAGTGCCACAAATCAGATGATTCTACACAATTAACAGAAGGTGCAACACTATCATTAATAAAACCACCCAAAACGGGTTCAACATTTATTAAAAACAAACCATCAGACAAGTAACCCTTGCCAAAGAATGTACCAGTATGAGTAATAACTAATTTATTACACTTCATAGAAAGTTCAAAGCCGTTTTTAACTAAACAACTTCCACTTATAATATTTTTACGAATAGAGGGAACATGATACACTCTAGTGAGAGATAGAATCCGCCCAGAAGCAAACTTCAGGTCCACGTTTCATATTCCAAGCACTTGTGCAGCACTAGCATTCCCGATCGTCACTGTCACTCCATGACTCTGTTGATAAGATACAAACAAGTTAATATCAGCACAAATATGTACATTAGCTCTAGTATCAATCAACCACTCATGTGACAGATAAGTGGAAAGTAGTACAGGGTTGTAAGTAACATACCCGTCATCGGTTCCAGAGACAACAACCTCACCAATGACCATGTTAGCTACTGGCCCACTCGTGGTTCCAAGTCCAAGCACAGTATTTGCTTGAGCTACCACTCCAGTTTTCTAAGCTTTCTTACTTGGACAGTCCTTACTCCAATGACCAACCCGTCCACAAGACCAACATGGTTTGTTTGCCTTTGGTTTCTTAGCCTTGTTCTTGTCAGGTTTAGTGTTAGCCTTCTTAGTGACTACCTTTCTTTTCTGTCCTACAGTCACTACATTTACCATCGAGCTCCCATGTTCCACCAGCAACACATGTCCCTATTTGGACTTGTGCTGCTCCCGTACTGAGATGTCCAACATCAAGTTAGTCCATGTGATCTCTCCTTTCTGTCTTTTCAGGGAGAGAGCAAAATCTTCCCAAGACTTAGGGAGCTTTTCAATCACAGACATCACTCGAAACTTCTCAAGCAAGACCATACCGGACTCACCCAAATCATGAACTAACATCTCAAACTCATGAACCTGTTCAGTCATGGATTTTCCATCCACAACTTAAAATCAAGAAACCTAGCCACAGAATACTTCTCAAATCCTTGAGAATCAGTATTATGGGTTTGGTCCAGCTTATCCCATAAGACTTTAGCAGTATAGGCATCTGATGAATAAACATCGAACAAGGTGTTCTCCAAGGATGCCAAAATTGGCTGCCCTAGCCATCCCATCCTTCTCAGCCCATAAAGCATAAACCTTAACAGATTCAGCTTTCTCTTGATCCAACCCAGGAGGATCATACTGTACCACTAATAATAGACCCTTAACCGTTAACTAGAGCTTCATCTTTTTCTGCCAAAGAGAAAAAGAAGCTCCACCACTAAATTTATTAGGCATACCCGATAAATCAATTGGATGGAAAAAACGATACGTGGTCCAGTCAATGGTAGTAGTACCACCAGAACCAAAACCAGTCTCACCAATTTTAGGAACATCAGCAATTTCGTTAACCATCTTGCTAATTAATATATAACACAGATAATCTCTTCAAGATTGTTGGGTATAATTCTAACTACACAGCAACAATGGGCAGTTATATATATAATAACAAGAACATGGCAAATAACCAACTAACGAAACAAAACACGAAGGCAATAATAAACTATAAAGACTGTAATTGACAAAGAAAGTAAAGAAAATTTATCTCTTATCGCTTTCCAAATTCCGATAAGAAGAAGAACACAACAGCTGAGTCGCCAAACCCTTCAAGAGGACTTGACTGTTCTTGAAGAGATTATTTCCCCCCACTTAAGCTGTGATGGAATGCAGCAATATCGCTTCAAGGATAAAACAACAACAGATCAATCTGGCCACAGAACCAACAATGATCAACGGCGACTCGCACATCAGTTTGCCCAAAAAACCTATGCAACTCATATATGTTTGCGAGGTAGGCACCGAGACTTGTGTCATTTTAATCTCAAGTATACCTCTGAATATATAGGCATCTCAAGTTGCTCTTCTTCTATTTTACTCGATGTGGTACACCAAGTAACAAAACAGAAAAAGTAAACAAAATGGATTTTCCTTATTATTTATATTATATCCTGATTAATTAATATTAATATTACAAAATATATTCAGAGTATGATTAAAATAATCTTTACTCAATATATTTTATATTAATAATTAAATAATCAATATAAATAATTAAACTTGTAATAGAAAAGAAAAATATAAGTGTTCCCACTAGCACTAGGCCACACAAGCATTCCACTTATGCTAGTAGTTGTAAATAACACTAACACAAGATGCTATATAAACTCAATATTTTTTTTTTACAATAGCAATGTGGGACAAAATCCCTATAACCCATTTCAAACAAGCAACTTTGTCGTAATATATTCATGGATTCCACTAAGAAAATGTCTTTGATCCAAATATGAAAGTTGAAGTCCTCATATTAAGAACAACCTCCAAGTGTTAGTTTCCGGAAATCATATTAAGAACATATATAAAATATGTCTTAAACTTTCCATTTTCTAACAATTTTATTGGTGCAATTTATATTAATATACGAGCAATCCAATTCTATTAATGGAAAAATAAAGATAACATTATGCAAACTCCACATTTGAGAATGTTTTCATTTCTCAAAGCCTTAACATCTGGAGTTCAACTTTAAAATGATTCCACGTTAAAGTTAAGATAAATAGATACTCCTAATAAAGTAGGCAATTTATTCTTAAATCTTATCTTATGTCTGATCGTAAAAGGGGAACTATGAGTTAGCACTGCTACAATAGATATTTTGGTTTCTTCAATTTTATTTATATGAACATTTATACAAATTTTTTAAGATAATTTTCAAGAAAAAATATATCGAAGATGACAACACTATACTATGTTATTTTAAATAAAACATGATTTCGTTGTTTATATAAGTTTGTTAATCCCATAAAAACAAGTTATTTTTAATCGCACCCAACTTGTTTCTCACATTTTTCGTAAAAAAACCAAATATTTTGAAAATTAATTTTACTAATTCAAATTTTAACATAAGAAAATTATTAATAAATCAAGAAATAATTAAAAAAAATCTATATCAGATCATTCAATCATACATCACGGCTCTTCAGACGCTTACTTTCTTATAGGCTATATGAGACCTTTTTAATATTTTAATCACGACTCAGGAGTCATAATCATAAATTCTTCTCCCGTGAGATTCGAACATGACGCTTACTTTCTTATAGGCTATATGAGACCTTTTTAATATTTTAATCACGACTCAAGAGTCATAATCATAAATTCTTCTCTCGTGAGATTCGAACCTGTAAACAAGAGAATAATTATCCCTTTTTAATCAACTGAGACAACCATTGCGAGCTTATAATATATTTTTAGATAATAATAAACTAGTATGGATGAAAAAACGACTCGTATTTCCTTTTGCAATAGTCAACGGAAAGATTAAAGCCTCGTTTGTTTTCCACTGAATGTACTTGAATGAATTCATAGCCGGGCGATTCTTACAATCAGCTTATTTGGGGGCTATATTTCTTTTTCTAAAACTTTCACATAAGGCTGAACCATTCCTCCAAAAAATTCTAGGTGAATCATTCATGTATCCGTTCGGGTTTATATGTAGTGTGTCATTGTTATATATTAATATATCATTTTATTAGTATAATAATAATAATTATTATTATTGTAATATTTTAATTTTTTAAAAATGTTTTATAATAATCTTATATATTTTCGAGTTTTTGTTAAAAATTCATAATTCTTATAAAATTATGTTTTGCTAAATTAAAATATAAAGCGTGTTTACAATTTAAAATTCGTACATATTATATTTTTGAAAAATTAATTATGAAAAGAAAATTTTAAGGAATACTTAAATCACTGTGTGATATCATTCCATTACAGTATCTAAAATATTTGTCAACAAAAAAATTATGAACCGTTACCTGAGAATGAGTTTATAACGTTTTCTCGTACAAATGCACGAGGGTAAATTTGTAAATTCAGAAAAAATTGGTATTTATGACAAAATGTTATTAAAAATGTATAATCTTATGGGAGTTGTCTAATGTCATCCTCATACCCATTTTTATCATATTATTTTTATGATTAAATATTGAAAATAGTGCCATTCAGATATTCTATAAATACATGTACCAAATGATATTATTCGGTTCGTTCAGATTACTAATTTATTCAGATCATTCAAAAAATTTAATCATTTTATTCAAATTTGTCAAATGACTCCTAACCGATGTACAATTGCATGGATATCGATCACATCATAAATTTAGATAGAGATGTTTTTATGTTTAATGTTAATTAAAATATTACTATTTTTTTAATAATGTTTAACTGTGACCCGTTGAAATAGTATATATGTCGTTTTTTGACGGAGTTTTTGGATGTTTTTATTATGATTCTTCTTTAGCTAGATAATATTTTTTTTTAATTAATGATTATTGTTTTAACAACATTTTACTAACTATTTCTTCAATTAAATAATCTCGTACAATAGAATGATAGATATCTACGTTAATAAAATCTGGAATGAGCGAGATTCCAAAAATTTGGAACGACATTAAATAAATTCTTATCACAAATTATTTGGATATCTACGTTAATAAAATCTGGAATGAGCCAAAGTGATTTCCAAATATTTGAAGCTATTTCGTTTAGAGATTAAAATATTCTTTATCGTATTTGGTGTCATTTTCCTTGTCTGCTTTCATATAAACTCGGGGGTATCAGATTCTAAATTATTCATTATTGGTACCTTGCGTTGTCATTTTGCAAACTTGATTGGGTTCTCAATCATACAACGGCCGTGCTAGCTGTAAAATCGGAAGAAGAGAAAAAGAAAAAGTTTAGATTAGGCAAAATTCGCGTGTTAAAAAGAATATTAGGTTATATGTTTGGCACACAACTGTAAAATATTTTCTTTATTATTTGTTTTTATGTAAACAATCAAATGCCTCCTAAATTAGTGAGAAAGAAATATATAACTGAAAATCATGAAAATCTGTTATTCTGTTTTTCAGTTAAAGGTAACGGATTACGTTAGCTATTTTAATTTACGAATTAAGATATTGTTTGACTAGCATACTTTATTTTTGAATAAATTTGGTTGGTAAATTATTGTTTAAATAAGTTATTCATATTTTAACTAGATACATCGCATGTGTCAATATGTACTTCTTCAAGTATCTATATATCTTAATGACTACTCCTAATTTATCCATGAGTAAATAAATTTACCCATTACCCAAATCCTATATATTTTGCCATATCCATGAACTATCCAATTAGCTTAAATTTATCCATCTTAATTAATATTTGGCTACTTTTGAATTTCAAAATCAATCTATCTATGGAAAATAATTAAAAAAATCAAATCATGCATAATTGTCTCCAGTTTGTTACATCTCTCTCTTTCTCTATCTCCTTCTCTTTTCATCTCTCTCTCGATTGACCGGAGATTTCATCATGGATCACCATTAAATCTCAAACTCATAACTTGATAGTCCGACGATGACAAAATCTTAGAATTCATACTTTCTTGATTTGTAAATTCAGTTAAATTAGATTAATATATACACGTCAATTACTCTTTTTCTCTCAAATTTCAAATCTTAGATTCTCATTTTTCTCTTTCTTTTTGTAGGTCACATGCGGATTTTAATTGGGTTTCATATGCTAATGCAACACAACGAACAAACAGGTTAGTAAATCATATTTCTCCTTTTTTATGCGTCTCTTCACTTCTTCCTCTATGTAATTTTAGTATTGTTATTTGTATAGATTTAATATGTTTGTACTATTATTATTTACCTATATTAATTCTGGTTTAGACAGAAGATGATGATGGATTGATTAATTCTACAACGGTGGTTATAGAATCACAAATCAAGTATGTACACAAACTGTTTGATTTTAAATCTCAAACATCCCATTTTTCTCTATTTATTTTTATTTTTCTTCCTCTTCCTGCAATTTAGTACTATATGTTTGTACATATTTTATGCATATCTAATATGTGTTTGTTATATTTTTCAAATCAGTATTTGACAATATTTGTGTGTTGATTCTTTAAAGATCAATGAAAGTGGATGTCAAAAGAGCTTTCCTGTCAAGATTACGGTTATCTCTGACGTTTCAATTTGTAAGATTAATTTTTATTATCTTTTGTATGATCCTTGTATGAGAAGATTTTGTTTTTATTATCTTTTTTCTCATATTGATTCTCTGTATTTTGTAGCTTTGATTCTTAAATTTTATATTTACTAGATACAATATTGATATGTTACAAATTTATTCATTTTTGTTTTTTACATTATATTATTTTTCATGAGTGTTTGAACTCAATTGCAGCAATATTGTTCATGACTGGATCCGGTGAGTTATTGTCATTCTTTTTAAATGTTGTGTTTGATGTTTATGCCTTAAGTCTCTGTTCTTCTCGATATTGTAAAGGTGGTCATGAAACTTTCGTTCTTTTTAAATATTTTGTTTGATATTTATTACGAGATTATAAATTTTCTTGATCGAGCATGCATCCTGCAGAACAGGTTTTTTCACCAATTTTTGTAGGTGAACACGTTAGGCTTTATTTAAGTTTTTGATAAATTGTTACAGGTACTTGCAATATTTAAAGCTTTCGATGAAACTTTTGCAGAGCTGGATACTGTGGGAGAGTCTTTATACACGGGTAACATTCTTATTATGTAGCTTCTTCGAGACAATCTGACCCTATGGACTTTTGATATGCAAGTATGTATTTGACCAAGATCTATAATATAAATTATGCATAACTTCAGTCTCTGGTGTCAATATACTGATTTATGTTGGTTGTCCAGGATGACGGGGCTGATGAGTTGAAAGATGTAGCACCCAAGCAAGAAGAGAAGCCAACACTGATGTTCATAGCTTATGAAGAAGAAGTTTGATTCCTTTCCCATCTGATAATTTGATTTTTAATTTGTAATATTTTATTTTTAAACATTAGATGAATATTGATCATTGATCATCAAACTATTACAAAAATAGCACTATTTAGGAGGTCGTCTTGGCCAACCAGTCTATACTTGGTAGTTTCTAAATAATGGTAAGAATTTCTCAGTTTTTTATTTGTATTTCGCAGAAAAAAATGATGGCAGAAGAAGATTAAAGATGAAGAGATGCTACATAGAATCCCCAGGTTACATAAGAACTTTTTTTGGCAGTTAAAATATAATTATTTCTAAACTTTATTGTATCATGGTCAACTAATTTTTGGTTAGGGGAAATAGTTGATTTCAATTTATTAAGGTGAGTTAAATCCAAGGTATAACTGCATGATTGGCCTCCAGGCTCCGCTTAATCCACCATATGCCTCTTCAAGAGTCTTTACTAACTGATTTAATATTTCTAGCAGGAACTAATGTCAGGATTATGGTTGCTTCTCAAGAATGGTTGTTTGTGCAACTTCTTGAAGATCAGTTGATAAAGTTGCTGACATAACTTTCTAGAAGGGGCGGTACTCTGGATATATATATTTTGTACTAATCTTTCTCGCATATATGGTGCTAATTAGCAACTACAAGTTTGATCTGAATGAAGGTTTCTTTTAAATTCTTTTCTTTGAGAATCATTTTTTTGATCTAGACATGTGCTACTTGATCTTGGCCTAAAGCTGCTAACAAAATAAAAGAAGTTGCCAAGGTATGTCACCTTATTTCATTGAAGAAGAGGAAACAAATCATGTTCCCACGATTAGTATTTCATTAGTTTGTGGTTAAATTCCTCCATAATCATAGATATTCTCTGTTTTAGTTTTAGTATCTATGGTTCAAATTATTAGCTTCATATTTAAATTTGCAATGAGACATGATAAATTTTAAACAAACATACATATTTTTATCTTTAATGGTCTCTATTTATTTTCAGAATTCAAATTAATAATTGATTTGGTGCATGGGTTGCTGAAGGACTTGAGGATCAACCAGAAGATAATACGAATACACCAAAATGCTTAGATCAAAAGGTAATGATGTAGTTGGTGCAGAACTTCATGATCTAAGTTATGAATTGGAAGGCAAACAAAAAAGTCAAAACCTGTAGTCTGACGTACAACTTGTTACATGTAAAATCATATTAGTTGATAGATCATTGTTATTATATGAGAAGGTGATTTTCTTAAAAAACTATTAAATCCTGATTTAAGTTTAGTTGTATTGATATTATAAATCTGAAGGGTCAGCATGAGATGATATCGACAGTCTAGCTTAAGGACCTAAATAGGAAGGAGTTGAGGAAGACAATTGTGACAAATCATAAATGGTCAGCTGATAATTGTATATAATTCTTTGTTGTATTATATAGTTGACATTGAGTAAAATGTATATCAGGATACTAAAGTTTTTGATGAAAACTGTTTAAACTCTATGGCCAAAAAACTCAAGAAGCCTGTGTTAAACTGATAGAAAAGTTGTTTCAGATTATGTTTAAATTACTTAGCGTGCAGAACAAAATTCCAAGTTCCAAAACTCCGGAATTTTTTGACCTAGAGAAGTGATGTATTTTTTGGTATAAAAATGTTCCTCATGTGAACTTCAATAAAAATTTGGACTCCATTACAATCTTAAAATTTTTAAAAGTAAGTTGGAAAATCCTAAAACTCGTAAATAGTAAGTACCTAAATATATTAATGCATATATTACTATTTTCACATTATTGTATACTTATTTAATATGAATAAAAATGTTGCACGTTAAAAAAATGCCAAATATTTTTCTTTTAAATATTAAAAAGAAACACCAAGTTGATTATTTTGTTATGGTTTGTTTAAATTTAAGTCTTTAAAAAAAGCGGTCTCATGTTACTATAAATATAATTTATTTTTTTATCATTGTTTGGTATTTTGAGTTTGTTTAAAAACTAAAATTTTAACTCTTTAACTTCCACCGAAAAATTTCGAATATATTGTTCATAAAATATATATTTTTTGTTACAACATAAATTTTAAATAATCATTTATAAAAATTTAAATAATATGTATTATCTTACCCATTTAAATATTTGAACAAATATTTCTTGAACTAACATCCCTGAAATGTTATACATATTATCTTAAATTTAAAAATTATGTATCAAATAATAAAAGAATATTAACATATTCAAATTAATATTATATATAAATAAAAAATTCTTGAGAAAGAGTGCACATTTATATGTATGTACAAAATGTATTTCAATTTTAAATTTGATCCTACAGATAATTTTTTTAACACCGAAAAGAAGAAAAATACTTTTATATGTATTAGATTTTTTTTAACAACTTATACGATGCAAATATTGTTATAAGAGCGAATGAATTTTAATATTAAAATAAATATTTAAACAATTAAATTTTTAAAGTTAAAATTATTTATAATAAAATGAGATAAAATAAAACATTAATTTAAAAATATGATACAGTCTTATTTTGCAAGATTATTAATATTGTTTATAAGTTTTATGTGCAGTTTTAATTGACATAAGACAAAATGTAATTTTATTTCTACTGAAACTAAGTTTAGGATTTAAGCGATAAAGAAATATAAATAAAAACTCCATTGAATAAAACAAAAATACATAGTGCCACAAATATTTTGAACCTTTGTCATAACTTAATATTGTCTTTTTTAGTTATTTTTTTTATTTTTTCTACATATTATCAATAATATAAAAATTAAAAATAAAAAACACTTATTTGTGAAATAGTGTTGTATATAAATTAAAGCTAGAAACAAACACAATGAATATTTAAATTAAAAACACATCATACAACACAATAAAATAAGATTAAAAACTTATAAAAATATAAATATTTATGTGAGAGAGCGCACGTTTTTAAATTTATGTATTATAAAACAGAAAATATAAATATTATTCATTTGTTTTGATGAAATACTATTCAATTAAGTACATATCATACAATACTTTCTCAACTTCAATGAATATTATTACGTATAAGCATCTAAATATAAATTTAGATTTTTCTCTTTCTTTTTCACTTTTCTTAACAACACCGACGTATATTTTAACAAAAAAAAGACTTTTATGTCTCAATACTAATTTTAATTCTTTTTTTTAATTTTTCTAGAAATATCAGTATCAAAAAAAATATTAAAAATTACAACACATTTATCAAATATTAATTTATATTAGTTTTAATTATGTATCATACATTTTTTTATCATAGACATCTGTTATTTTTAAAAATTTGTAGTTAATATTAAATAAGTTTAATTTCTCTTTAAAATTACTTATGAATAATATCATTTCAAATTATTTTTTAAGAATAATTTATATTAACTGATGTAAAAACAATGCTGTGTAATTTATATTATTAAAAGAGTGAGTTTTAAGGATAATTTTTTCCCTTTTTTTGGTTCAAATTCAATTTAGGCTATTTTTAAAAACGTTGACTGTTATTCACTATAATTCTACACTTTTACTCAAAAAGATTTAAAATAAATTAAAATAAATTTTTATTAAAGAACAAGTGTAATAAATTAGAAAAATATATCTTACAATAAATGTTATCTAAGTTACATAAAAAAATTATACGTTTTATTATCAATTATTCAAGATAACTACAATTTATCGTAAAGGGCAGTGTTCAACTTTTTATTGCCAAATTTAAAGCAGATTTCATTAATAAATTAAAAGATACTCAATCGGGACAAATCACAATCGATCATTCAATCAAGTTGAAAAACAAATAAACGAGCTAAATTGTTAGTAGTTTTGTTTCAAAATTTTTTAACTAACTGAATAGAAATATTTTCAAATTTAAAATTAAGATAATGGTTTCGTGAGCAAACCATCCTGCATCTCCCACAGTAGCTTCACACTCGACACTCAAATTAATTTCATGAATATCAAAAGAGCTTCATCTTAAGACTATGATTATCTCTCACATTATAAGGTTTGTCCATATGTTATTTCTATTTTTAATATCCAATTTATTATTTAGGCCTACGCTCTTTGTGTAAATTTTTCTACTAATATATGTGTGTTCACATGGTTTGGTTACCTCCATATTTGTTGCTTACATATTTGCACAAGGTTACCTTATATTATCAGCTTTATCCCGGTGTTTATGAATGAAAGGCTTAGGTAGAAAGATAGTTTTTCATAACATAACTGTTGATCATTTTAAGAGCAATTATTTAAGGAGGTACTGGACCAGTCAAGAGAAAAGGTACAAATTTACATCGCTGATAGTTTTCATCAAGAAAACGAAGTCATGTTGGATAATTAAAATTTGTGTCGATTGGTATTTCAACCATCCTTATAGTACTTCTATTTCATATGTGTCATTTTCAAACCTGATTAGCATTTGATAACGTCATATTTTTTGTTCGAGCCCTCATCTCCCTTTCTAATCTAACTAAAATAGGTTATAAGGTTAATATCTGAAGTAAATGCATATACTACATCTGTTTTTGTGGATATTTGGTTACTGTTGAAATTTCGTCAATATTATTTTGTGTATGGTGCTTCATGCACGGGTAATCTTAGATTTATGTGAAAAACTCAAACATGATATCGATTGTAAGCATGTCGAAGGGGATTTTGACTCACCTACAAGAAAATGGTAATCAAAACAAATTGGTAATCATCACACGATGCTCAAGCATAGGGAGTAAAAAAATGTGGTATCACTGATACACATCCTGCATTTTTTTTATTACTTATTCTCCTATTTCCTTTACTTTGACATTATTATTGGCAAGTTAAAATACAACATATCTTATAAATATTTCAGAATTTATATTTTTTAAAGGGAACTAATGAATATGCTTTCTATCCGGGTGATTATGCTATCGATGTGCGCATTTTGATACCTATATACCTTTCATCACCCTCAAATACAAGTTACGCGTGACCAGTTATATTGTTCTATTTTTACCTGTGTTAGACACAATATTCATCAAACAAGTTTTCTAAACTCTCAATTATATTCTCTATGATTACAATTCACAGAGAATATTGTGGATACACAAACTCTCAGTCAATTAATCAATGAAAATAGCGCATCTCTGTTTAAAAGTTGAAAAAATTATGCAACTCTACCATAATCAACTTCGTTTAACTATACTATATATTCACATGCCTGGGCTCCCAACCTATACTCAAACATCAGAAGAAGAAAATAGAGGTACACATTCTTGATTTCATCAAATATATATTGAAGCTCCATATTAATTTATTAAATTTCTCATTTTCTTGCATTCAAATATGAACGACAATCAGCATTTGTCCGCTCTGGATGCTACTCAAGTAGCTTGGACATTAAAGGTTCGAGCGACAGGAATGTGGATATCAAGGAATGATCGTGGGGAGGTATTCAGGCACAATCTTATTTTGTTGGACTGTGAGGTGTAATTTAATTATATCAGTTACATTCGAACCATTTTCACATTTATTGGAGCATACTCTGCATATTAACATCCTGGTTCTAATCCTGATGCTGAGAAATTCTGATTTCTTCTGCAACGAGATATGAATCAAGATCAGGATATGTTCCTAGATTCCACATTCATCAGTATATGAATCAGGATCAGGATATGAATCGGGGTTTGTCAGCATTAGGATTAGAATCAAGATGTGATTACAATCTTAACTCTCAATTATATTCTCTGTGATTACGATTCACAGAGAATATTGTGGCTACACAAACTCTCAGTTAATTAATCAATGAAAATAGTGCAGATCTGTTTAAAAGTTAAAAATATTATGCAACTCTACCATAATCAACTTCATTTAGTTGTACTATATATTCACATGTCTGGGCTCCCAACCTATACTCAAACATTAGAAGAAGGTGATAGAAGTACACATTCTTGATTTCCTCAAATATACATTGAAGTTCTATATTAATTTATTAAGTTTCTCCTCTTTTTGCATTCAGATATGAAAGACCATCATCATTGGTCTGCTCTGGAGGCTACTCAAGTAGCTTGGATATTGAAGGTTCGAGCGACAAGAATGTGGATATCAAGGAATGGCCGTAGGGAGGCAGTCAGGAATAATCTTATTTTATTGGACTATGAGGTGTAATTTAATTATATCAGTTGCATTCGAAACATTGTTCACATCTATTGGAGCATACTCTGCATATTAACATCCTGATTCTAATCCTGGTGCTGAGAAATCCTGATTTCTTCTACAACAGGATATGAATCAAGATCAAGATATGTTCCTGGATTCCTCCTTCATCAGGATCATGATATGAATCAGGGTTCGTAATCATCAGGATTAGAATCAGGATATGATTACAATCTTAACTCTCAATTATATTCTCCATGATTACAATTCACAGAGAATATTGTGGCTACACAAACCCTCAGTCAATTAATCAATGAAAATAGTACATATTTGTTTAGAAGTTAAAAAGATTATGCAACTCTACCATAATCAACTTCGTTTAACTGCACTATATATTCACATGCCTAGGCTCCCAACCTATACTCAAACATCAGACAAGTTAATAGAGGTATACATTCTTGATTTCCTCAAATATACATTGAAGTTCCATAATAATTTATTAAGTTTCTCCTCTTCTTGCATTCAGATATGGATGACCATCAGCATTTGTCCGCTCTGGATACTACTCAAATAGCTTGGACATTGAAGGTTCGAGCGACAAGAATGTCGATATCAAGGAATGACGGTGTTGAGGTAGTCATGCACAATCTTATTCTGTGGGACTGTGAGGTGTGATTTAATTATATCAGTTGCATTCAAACCATTGATCACATCTATTGGATCATACTCTGCATATTAACATCCTGATTCTTATCTTGATGCTATGAAATCCTGATTTCTTCTGTAATATGATATGAATAAAGATCGGGATATGGTCCTGGATTCCTCCTTCATAAGGATATCAATCAGGACCAGGATATGAATAAGGGTTTTGCAGCATCAGGATAAAAATCATTATGTGATTACAATCTTAACACTCAATTATATTCTCTGTGATTACGATTCACAGAGAATATTGTGGCTACACAAACTCCCAGTCAATTAATCAATGAAATTAGTGCATATCTGTTTAAAAGTTAAAAATATTATGCAAGTCTACCATAATTAACTTCGTTTAACTGTAATATATATTCACATGCCTCGACTCCCAACCTATACTCAAATATTAGAAGAAAATAATAGAGGTACACATTCTTGATTACTGTTATTCCCAGTGGACTAACAATGAGATTTACAGAAGGGGGGTTGAATGTAAATCTCAACTCAAAACTTTTTCAAGTTTTGAGTAGTTTCTAAGGCTAAGTGTTTGAGTGATCAAATGTGTGTGAATTGCTTGAAGCTGATGCAGACAGATATATATTCAAACACAAATGTAATGAGCACAAAGAACTTAAAAACTTTTCTGGTGGATTTGTTGTTCCACCAGAGATGTGTTATTTCAGAAAATCTGTGATTCAAAGAATTAAATCACAGCTGCTTCCTAGTACAAACTAGATAATTTTCTCTTTTGATATTTCTAAACAGCTCAGGAAAATTCATGTCTAATTACTAGCTGCTACTTGGTTTATATATCACCAAGTTTACAAGTGAAGACAAACTGCAAAATACAATTGAAAAGATTCTTCAAATGTTTCTTCTTCATTTCTCTATCCAATGCAATCTAGGATAATCTGTAAATCTTTGAATACTTCCTTGTTTGCATCAGAATGGAAATGCTGCATTTTCTTGATTCCTCCTAGAGGCTTCCACATTCCAGTGTGTCTCTGTCAACCCATGTGCCTCTGTCAGCTTGTGAATTGTCACTATCAACTGCTAATGAACTAAGCATCCGTTGAAGCTCTCATCCGTTGATGCCTTATCCGTTGAGGCTTTATCCGTTGAAGCTTTATCCGTTGATGCATTATCAGTTGAAGTCTTTATCCGTTGAAGCACTTATCCGTTGATGGATATTATCCGTTGAAGCATTAGAGACATCCATTGAAGTTTTGTTTCTTATCCGTTGAAGGTCTTCAATATCCGTTGACACTTCTTCACTTATACAAAATTACAAGGCATGAAATATTTACAATTAGCCCTCCTATTTGTACATCCATTAGTAGTCAACATGACTGATTATTTCCTAACAACATCTAAGAATTACAGCTTGAAACCAGAGAGTGAAATGTGCTACAATACTAAACTTATTGCTAAGTAAAGCTACTCCTTCAACGGATAGCCAAGATGGTCTTATTCGTTGAGGCTACAAACACTAGATTTCTACTTAAGTGTTTTGCTTAACTTATCATCAAACTAATACACATATTCCTAACAATCTCCCCCTATTTATGTCTACTAGAACTGTAGGCATAAATTTGGGTTTAGCTTGATGATAACAAAACACTTAACAAATATATAAACTGTAATAAAGCAGAAATTCAAAAGTGCTACAAAAATGTATATGCTGAGATGGAATTGAAGAATTATATTGTTTCCAAGGGTGCTCCTTTAGCCTGAGCAAATTACTTTCTTTTCCTTTGATCCCTGGTTTTCTTTCCTAGCCTCCTGTCATTCTCCTCTATTTGAAGTTGAAGTTGTCTATAGAATTCAGCTTCATCTTCTTCATTGATCTCTAACTTAGATTGCATATCCTTGAGAGTTTCATTACTGGCAATCTTTAGCTGATCTTCAATTCTGAAAAATCTTCTAACTCCTTTGTTGTCTCTGAACTCCATCAACCAATGAGGTGATTTATGAATTTTATTTCCTCTTTCTTGAATGAGTAAAGTTCTAGGCAAGGCATTGGGCTCCCTCCAAGTTTTCCTTATGTTGGCAATCTTGTTGAGAATCTCAGTCTTGGCAGTCCTGGTAAAGCCAGAATCCTTTTGTATGGCTGAGTAGACTCTAATCAAGGTAGGGTAGCCTTCATTCAAAATTCTGTGAAGAGGCCATGTTCTTTCCCCAGCTCCTTTGTATTTGAACACTAGTCTTTCTGGTAGCTGTCTGCAGGCAGCTATTCCCCTTACTTCCTCCAGCTCATCCAGATAGAGTTCAATGTCTGAAAATTCTTTTATGTCACAGATGTGAACATAATCATCTTTAGAGGTTTGAGGTTTAGGCTTAGGCTTCTGTGTGAATTTGATTGAGGCTTTAGAGGGTGTTGATTTGATTCTTCTTTTCTGCTTCTTTGATGGTGGAGAAGAGGTTAGGAAGGTGGGTAATTTGATGGTGTCCCAATCAATAAATTCCTCCTTGAGAATGATTATTTCACCATGAATGTTCATGAAGGGGTCAGGTACAATGGGTTCAGGAATAGAGGGTAGTGGTTTGGATATTGATTGGGTTTCTTCAGTCTTATCTACCTTCTTTCTCTTTGCATTGACCTTCTTTCTTTTCCCTTTCTGCCATTCTTCCTTACTTCTTTCCTCCATCTCAGTACCAACCATGTCCCCCATAGCTTCATCTTCACCTTTGTCTTCAATTTCTTTATGTTCTTCAGCCTGACTTGACTTTAGCTGTTTTTCAAGCTTTGCTTGTGCTCTTTTGTCAGCCTTTAGCTGTTTGGCTTCTTCCTTCAACCTTTTGGTTTCTTCCCTCTTGGCTATTGAGAATTTGGGATGTCCTTGCATCACACATATGCTCTTTCCCTCTCTGAAGATAATAGCCATGTTTCTCCTTACAGCCTCATCCATGGTCTCTTTGAGATATGCAATACTTCTACCTAAAAGCTTGTCCTCATCAGCTTTTGGAAGAGGAAAATCCACCTCTTTTAGAGGATTCTTTGTAGAGTCCTTATTGGATCTGTTGTTGGGCTTGAGAACCATAGGTTGCAGATCTTTGGAAGAAGTTTCTCCATCCTTATGCCTCCCTACTGGCTTGAGTTCCATAATAATTGATTCCACTTTTGTGCTATGTTTCACAGATTGTGATTGAGAAGTTGTAGAACCAAATATTAGTTGCATCTTTTCATCAATCTTCTTCCTTTGCTCTTTGACTTGCAATTCAGCTGCTGCTATCTGGATTAGATCAATTCCATCTAGCTTTCCTTTGACTTGAATAGTTGGAGA